>NC_041393.1:606220347-606221005 GCF_002162155.2 Triticum dicoccoides | reverse complement strand
CATCCGTTAGGTCAGTTGGAGCCCTTCTTTCGCCGCAAGAAAGCCAATTTCCGGAGAAAATTCCCTCAAAAGTTTAGCCCGGTCGGAGTTACGGATCTTCGACTATAAAAGAAATGGCGAAAGGCCAAAAAATATATGCGAAATAGAGAAGAAAACAGAGAGATCCAATCTCGGAGGGGCTCTCCCCCCTCCGGGCGCCATGGAGGCCAAGGGCCAAAGGGGACACTACTAGGGAAAACCTTATACACAACATTTTAGCAGTAGCGCTGGACAAAACAGGGCACTACTGCTACTTAGTAGTAGCGTTTTTAGTTAGACCGCGCTACTGCTACTGCTTTAGCAGTAGCACGTTCTGCGAAACCGCGCTGCTGCTATACTCGTACGGGGCGTAGATGGCTAGCCCCACTTAGCAGTAGCGCGTATGCGTAACCAGCGCTACTGCTACATCCCTTCGTAGCAGTAGCGCGTATACCTGAAACGCGCTACTACTTAGTTACCTTATCATGGAGCGGTTCTCACTGCACCCTCTCACTCACTCTCGCTCTCACTCGCTCTCGCCCACGCCGATCCCATCGTCCGCCGCCGCGCGCTGCTCCTCGCCGAGGTACTCCCTCCTCCCCCCTCCTCCTTCGGCCGCCCTCCTCCCACCGCCCCTCCC
>NC_041393.1:606215711-606220042 GCF_002162155.2 Triticum dicoccoides | reverse complement strand
GTAAGCTTGCACGTGTAACACACGTATTATAATGTGATTTTTTTATCATTCCTAGAAATAAAATATATCAATAAAATGAACAAAAATATAAGTTAGACAATAGAAAATTAGAGATGTTTAACAATTGTGAAAATATTTTTTTAACGGAGGCAAAAGCTTAGCCTCATCTCATTAATAAAGATGTGAATTGCCCTGTTAATTACTAAAAACCAAGAAAAAACCGATACAACCCATGAAGGGGAACCACCAGCCAACCTGGCTATCCACACAAGAGACAAGACACACACACACACACACACACACACACACACACACACACATACACACACCGTCGAAAGAGGAGCGTCGTCAAGGCGGACTACAAGTGCCATTGTCATCACTCCTCCGCAAGCCAGCGACTCCGACATCACCGCAAACCACCATCATCGTTGCCAAACAGGACACCACCCCGAACCTCCACATTGTATATTGACTGCTGCCAACCAATGCACCCTCTGCCACCCGCAAACCATGCCGCCGCAACCACAGCACCAGCACGCTGCCACGCCCCGGCTCTGGCCCGCGGCACGCCGGGCCCATCATCGGCAGCAACCACACCTTGTTGTAGCCCACTTGTCGCAGCTCACCACAGCCCACACACAACAGACCGCTCCGACCACCACAGACAGCAGACACTGCCAACCCACACCATTGCACAGATGAACCATGAAATCCCAAACCATTTTTCAAGTCTCACATGCTACACCTCTAAGAGTTTCGGGTAAAGTAGAAGTTCAAATATTAGTCGCGGTACAAATATTAAGAAACTTGATGTACCATCATCCATTTGTTTGCATAGAAACCAATAAACAAACATCACTCCAGTTCAGAGTAGCAAGGCAAACAAAATAAAGACTACATGCAGACAAGAATGAATATTATGTTAATAAGCTACACAGTGCCACTTGAATGGGAGAATACATATTGCTAGTACACTTTGTCACTTCTCTCATGGAGAATGAATGAATTGCAATTAGTGAAACTTTCTTCCAGTTGAATGAGTGCATCGAGGTAAAATTTCAGAGACATGATTATATCATTCGTGGAGACAAAAATACCTTGCAGAAAGTAACAACTCAAAAGGATAATTTACGACTTTCGGCTAAAGAGGATTCGCCTCCAGCACCAGCATATAAAATACCAATGAACTAAAAATCGAAGATGCCACAGGCATAGAAGTTTCAAGTGATATTTCTATTTCCAGTAAACTGATGAAGTATAGTAATAAAGGAGAAGCTAATGCCATGTGTGCACTACCACCATATGAAATACCAATGTATTGCAGCAGGGTATATTCAGTTCATAGATAATCAGTGAACAAGAGGGCATAATTTCAGTTCATAGCCAGCCTGCTATATAATTCATGCTAATTAAAAAGACACTACTCTTAACCCGTCTTTAATAATTCTACAACTAGAGCAAATTAGGACACAGCTTCTAATTATAAATTCATTTTCTAAGAAGACATTTTCATTGGCATGCCATGTTTTACAAAGTTCCTCTGGCCAAAGGTTAAAATCTAAGAAAAAATGTGTTTCAACTGTTAGTGGAAACACAATTTTTTGGTAGGGTGTGTAAGGTGGTTTGGTAGCCCCCTTTACAGAAGTTTAATGGCGAATAAACCTAATGTAAGAGTTGGTCTTACCACACTTCCAAGAACTTTAAAGCCTCATCAGTAGCATTTCAAGCCAAATTCTTGATCAGACAATATAAAATCTCCAGAAAATAATACAGATGAGGTTAATATTGCGAGGCAGCCTTGCCTCCAAACTCGTTACAACTCGAAGAGATAAATGCTTCAGCAATTATTAGAGTTTTTCTGACCTGAGAGTTTTTCTGGCACCGTGAGGGGGCATCAGGAGGGAGTGACTCATTTCCGGTGAGTTTATGCTACATTGTTGTCATCGGAAAGAAGAGTTAATACATACTGAATGAATGCGACAAATAAGCATTACAGATGCTCTTGCATTTAATTGGAACCTCGGATAGCTAGAAACAAGTGGGGCCTGACCAAAAGCTGCAATTAGAAACACATGATGTTAGATATGAGAATTGTTGTACGGAGATTAACCATAGCACAGTCTAATAGAGAAACACATGTTTGTGATAATTGGCCCTGGTTAAGACAGTCAAGAGCTGCAACTCTCTTTTGTGATCAAGATATATGATGCTTCACATTGTATTCTGCTTTATTCTCATCCAACATTACAGCATACCACGACTGAACACTTTTCCTTTTAGGATCGTCCGTTGGATTATGTGTCATATTTGTACTACAATCAATAATTGTGTTTGTTAGGTCCTTAAACAGGGAACATTCTCTTGATTCAAACATAGGCACATCCATTTTTTTCTTACTCATCTGCAGATATAAAAGTACAAATGATAAACAATATATAGAAGGGCACAGAGAGAGTGGTGAAGATCATTTAGGCACGGAGCATAGTCATGTGAACCAGGTCCTGACTATTATGTACAAAGCATCACAAATTAGTTTCTTAAAAATAAAATAAAGATTTGAGTATTAACTTATATATGACTTAAGAGCAATGTACGTGTATAGTATAGTATTAAATATTTTAGGGTGTTTGGCATCAACAAATATTGCAGTGATATAAACCATAGTATCATCTATACTGTATGTTTTTGGACTATTAAAAAACATCTCAGGACCTCTTTTTTCTAAACTGAGAATGCTTTATTTTTCCCTTCTCTTTCTCACCCCATCCACCCTTTACTTCTGCCTTGTATTTTCTACTTGAGTGCTTCAGTTGCATCTTGGTTCTCAGCCGTGCGTACAGGTTTTAAAGCATTGCTAGACAAAGATACTTGTTCATTGTTCATCAGTCAGGATACTGATGGGTAAAAGTGTACAGTGGTTGTGGAAGGTCCAACTCCTTGAATATGGCGTCAAGCATGGCCTGATTGGGATTTTGACAATGCCCATGGCCTCATCCTATGAAGAATGCATGGTGTCATTGGGTAAAGGCAAAGGAGGAAAATAACAACTGGTAGTTGCTTATAAAAGGCACTCTACAATTAATCAGTTTGGAAGAAGGGTGATTTTAACCTTCAGTATCATTCTGGACTTCTGGTATGAAAAATATCTTAGCTAAATCATGTATAGTCACATTGTGTATATATATAATCCATGTCAAATATAGACATGCAGAAGTCTGTTAGTACTTACTCCATGCATCACGACAATTATAAAGCAGTAAAAATAGATGAATGCATTTGCTAGTTTGTCCCGGTGAAGAACCCAAACTAAACGTGAAGACAAATCTTCTATTCTTAAGAAGGGATTCTCTGAATTAGATTGTAGTAGATGTCTTAAAGATGGACGGGGATCTCACTTGAAAGTCGCTGAAAAAAATCATGCTACACAAATCAGGTGCTACAAATTTCTTCAGTGGTGAACCAAAGATGAATTGCTCTCTGTAAAATCAATTGCGATGGATTCTGAAGATACAAAGGAAACGACAGGGATGTTTAGAAAGAACCGTTCGTGCCGTTCGGTGGAAGTCTTTTCTTGCTGAGGGTTTGTTGAGGCTCGGCTGCTCTGCAGGAAAAAGAGGACGGAGGAGGGTTAGGAGCGGGATTAGCGGGATAGAGTAGATCAAAGAAAAGAACTAAGCAGATACTCCCTCTGTTCGGAATTACTCGTCCAAGAAATGAATGTATCTAGATGTATTTTAGTTATAGATGCATTCATTTTTGTGACAAGTAATTCCGAATGGAGGGAGTACATGACATGGTTGTACCGTGTGGTGAATCAACAGTACCATCATTACTGGAATCAGAGGATTTGCCATCAGCCCTTTCTTTGCCGTCTGCTAGCGGACGGCAAAGGAGGTCTTTGCTGTCCGTTTCCAAAAAACAGACGGCAAAGAACTGGCTGATGGCAAAGATCATATTTGCCATCAGCCAGTTCTTTGCCGTCAGCTAGCGGACGGCAAAGAAGCTTTGTCGTCGGCTAGCGGACGGCAAAGAAGCTTTGCCGTCGGCTAGCGGACGGCAAAGAGGGAGGGGCCCCCACTGACGAGCTGTTTAAAAAATACTTAACGGCCCCCCTCTTTGCCGTCTGCTAGCAGACGGCAAAGAGCAAAAAAGCGGACGGCAAAGGGGGGCGGACGGCAAAGATTTAACCTATCTAACGGCGGCCGCGCCCCACCCCGCCCCTCTCTCTCTGTTTCTCTCCCTCTTCACATGCGCGCCGCCGCCCCCACCACTCTCCACCGCCCCGTCGCCCCACCACCCCGCCGCCCCACCGGCCCCCCGCCCCGGTGCCA
>NC_041393.1:606206137-606214493 GCF_002162155.2 Triticum dicoccoides | reverse complement strand
ACCCTGAAACAGCACCCCGACCCCGACATGGCACCCCGACACCGACACGACACCCCAAACCCCCGACCCCGAAACAGCACCCGATCCGACGCATATGCTTTGCTCCAGTGATGATGATGATGATGATAGTGATGATAGTGATGATGATGATTATAGTGAGCCCATCATTGATTATAGTGATGATGATGATTATGCATTTATTGATGATACTGATCGAGATTATTAGTAGTGTCAGGTATTCAATTTTTTATGTTGTACTTGATGATGATACACTTAAGTGATATACATATTATTATTCATGTCGGTACTTTTTTTATGTTGTACTAATTTCGTTTATTCTTTGTCATGGAAGGTGTTGAAAGATGGTGGGCGCTGGTCGGGAGTGCACCGAGGCCCCTTCTTCGTCGGCGCGTGGTGCGAGGTCTTCCACTGCACACGCACCTCTCCACCGAGCGTTGCTGGACAGTATGGCGACACCACCGGGCCCTTCTTCGTCGACTGCGGTGCCCAGCAGGGGACGAGGTAAGAAGAAGAGAGGAGGTGGAGCACGTGGTCGCGGGATAGGAGGTAGGGTGACTCTTACGGCACCTTCCTCGCCGCCACCCCCAGTTGTTTCACCCGAGCACATGACTGCTAGGGTGGACTCGTCCGAGGAGGAGGCTACACGGACTCCGGTCCACGAGCCTCCGGTCCACGGGTCTTCGGCCCACGAGCCTCGGGTCGACGGGCCTTCGGCCCATGAGAGTTGGGCCCACGAGACCCCGGAGGAGCACACGTCTGGATGGGGTACCTGGTCGGGTCAGCCTGAGGAGCCGAGTGGCCATGCTAATGATGTCAGGGAGCCGAGTGGCCATGCTGATGATGACGGGGGGCCGACTGATATTGAGGAGGAGGGGGGCAACGTCTACCAGCATGGTGCTACACGACTCCCGTCCGTGCCGGCGACCCGCGAGTAGAGGTGGTTGATTTTCCCTGATGGGGAGAGGTAAGTGCATTTAATCTTTTTGTACCTTCTGCATTCACGTTTCTTCAAATAACTAATGCGTTGGCCTTGTCATGCTGCAGGGGTTGGGACCACCATGAAAGTGTCCGCCGGCCCAAGTCCGTCCTTGGAGTTCTGGTTCGGCAAAACTTCCCGGGGTTTGTCACGTTGCCTGGTGAGGGTCGGCTTCCAGAGGTTGGATTGAGTTGGGAGCACTACTTGGCTGCCCCGGCCCCGCCGGGTGAGATTATCGACGGTGTCTTGTGCAAGACGAGGGCAGACGTGGTGATCAGAAAGTTCTGGGTAATTTCTCCTTTACACAATTAAAAATCTTCAACTAGCTAGTTATTAATTGTACTAATCAATATTGTCTAATTTGATTGCAGACATTCTACAGGTGTGAGGAGGGATACGAGGAGGAGGCGGCAGATGTTATCGACAAGGAGTGCAAGCGCCTACTTCAGAACTTACGACATGAGGTTCGGGTGCAGGCTGTTCGAGACTACTATGCCGGGCGTGGTATCAAGAAGCCCAAGCAGGAGTGCCGCGATAAGTTCTTGAGTAAGGAGCAGTACATGAAGGTAATTCTTAAGGCCTTGTACTTACTTCCTTCATTTAGTAATTCATAGTCGTAGCGCTCAAGTTTCTATTTGCTAACTTAGGCCCCTCCGAGATGGAGTGCGGATCGGATGGATTGTTGGGAGGTGTTGGTCAATGCGTGGTGCTTAAAAGAATGGCGGGCCACCCACAACGAGGCCAAGGACAAACATGCCCAAATGGAAGGTGTGCCACACCACCAAGGCAGCTCCAACTTATTTCAGTACGGGCGGAACTGGGTATGTGGTTTGCTTCATGATTCATGCAATTCATTCATCATGCTAGCTTTAGCCCTTTAATTACTAATTTACTTTGTTTCTCTCTTTCAGGCACGCTACAATAAGGCGGATAAGGTGCCGGAGGTGTACGACCTGTATGCCATGGCCCACACTGGCCCTTACAAGAAAGTCAAGGCATTCTTTGCGTCTGACCTCGATGATCCAAAGAACTTCACTAACATCTCCGCCCATGACAAGCTCGTGCAATATAGAGATCAGGGGAAGGCGAGGAAAGGGGAGGACTTTAACCCGAGCCAGGGTCCCATTGATACAGAGCTGCTGATGATATCTGGTGGCGGGAGGTCCCATGGCTCCATAGCCATGGGAGATGGACTTATCCGTTGTCCTAGCACTCTCCCGGAGATCAAGGCGCGTCAGTCGAGCTCCGCTCCTGAGATAAGGCCTCGTGAACGGCTATTCCAACTCGCCTTCAAGGTTAGTTATAAGTACTCAGCTATCTTTCTCCATTACATTGTGTGCGCTTCCATCAATGATTACAAATGGTCATGTGAGTGGTGTTGAAGGCTGCTATACAGAGTGAGAGAGATAGAACAGAGAAACTTCTGGCGGAGGCGGCGGAGAGGCAGCGGGAGTTGGAGGAGAGGACGACAAAGATGTTGGAGGAGGAGAGGGCACGGAATGACATGCAGGCAAGGGCCATGTATGAGCTCCTTGTGGTAAGTTTCTTCTGCAGATTACTTGCTAGTCTTAACATTTGAGTCTCATTACTAACTAGTATGACTCTGTTGTGAAAACCAAATGTGTAGTCTGTGTGCGAGAAGTCCGGTCAGACCGCTCCGCCGATGCCAGTGATTGCTCCTGGGAGCACGGTGAGTTTAATTAGAATGGACATTACTTGCTAGTCTTAACATTTGAGTGTCATAATGCTAACGAGACATTGGATATGATCTTTGGTGCAGCTTAACTCCAGAAACGCATCGCACGATCCTTCTCCAGCTACCGGCGCGAGCTAGCCCGCTCGTACACCTCCCTGATCACAGTAAGTTTCTCTAGGGTTTTGCTTAACAAATGCATAAAGACCTAGACTTAGCTTTATTTCCTCCAATATGCTTACCATAATGACCTAGAGTTAGCTTCTTTTCCTCCAAAATGACTTAATAAGCTTACTGACCTCATAAACCATCCATTCTACCTAAGTTAGCTCTAAAACGATATGTACTTAGGTTACTTATGTCAAAAATTGCATAATTAGCTTAGTTAGCTCATAAACGATCCATTTTACCTAAGTTAGCTCTAAAATGACTCATTTTACCTTAGTTAGCTTACAAGTGATCCAATTTATCCAAGTTAGCTCTAAAATGACCCATTTTACATAGATTAGCTCCTAAATGATCCATTTTACCTACGTTAGCTTTAAGATGACCCATTTCACCTAGGTTAGCTCCAAAATGACCCATTTCACCTAGGTTAGCTCCAAAATGACCCATTTCACCTAGATTTGCTCCTAAATGATCCATTTCACCTAAGTTAGCTAAAAACGATCCATTTCACCTAAATTAGCTCTTATATGATCCATTTCACCTAAGTTAGCTCAAAAACGATCCATTTCACCTTAGTTAGCTAAAAACATGGCATTTCACCTTAGTTAGGTCATAAACGACCCATTTCAACTAAGTTAGCTCATAAAAGCTCATAAATGATCCATTTCACCTAAGTTAGCTCAAAAACGATCCATTTCACCTTAGTTAGCTCAAAAACGTGGCATTTCACCTTAGTTAGCTCATAAACGACCCATTTCAACTAAGTTAGCTCATAAAAGCTCATAAATGATCCATTTCACCTAAGTTAGCTCAAAAACGATTCATTTCACCTTACTTAGCTCAAAAATGATGCCCTTCACCTTAGTTAGCTCATAAACGACCCATTTCAACTAAGTTAGCTCATAAATGATCCATTTCAACTAAGTTAGCTCATAAACAACCCATTTCAACTTAGTTAGCTCATATATGATCCATTTCACCTAAGTTAGCTCATAAATGACATATACTTCTTGTTCTAGTCCTCTTCTTGTTCTAGTCACCTATTTCTAACTTTCTTATTTACCATTTTGCAAATTTCATTCACTTCATGGAAGCTACCTTGCTATGATGGAGTGATTGCTTTTCCTTTGATGAAACTTTCCATTGTATCTCGCTTGCTATGATGGAACTTGCTATCTTGACGAAACTTTGCATTCTAATATGTATATGGATGGAACAATGTGTATGGATGGAACTTGCTTATGTATGAACATTGTGTATGGATGAAACTGATGTGATATGTGATATGAAACTTATGTGCTGGATATGTGATATGGAAATATATCTATATATGTCATATATATTTGCTGTGAAAATTGTTGGATTAAAAAAACAGAAAAAAAGAGACAATATGCAGGCTATTTGCCGTCTGCCACCGACGGCAAAGGGCTCTTTGCCATCAGCAGTGGACGGCAAAGAGGCCACGTGGCAGGCAACTGTGCTTCCTGGGAGGCTGACCAATTTGGTCAGTTTGCCTACAGTGGCTGACGGCAAAGGCTTTGCCGTCCGCAGTGGACGGCAAAGAGAAAAAACTTTGCCTACAGCGGCGGACGGCAAAGGCCTGCCGTGTAGTGACGTCGGCTGACATCATTCGGCGGACGGCAAAGGCCTGCCGTTAACCACCTAACGGAGTAACAACGCATTTATTGTCGTCTGCATTCTTTGTCGTTCGCTGTTGATGGCAAAGGCCCCTTTGCCATCAGCCGTCCGAAGCAGACGGCAACGTAGCTCTTAGTCGTCCCCTACTTTGTTGTCCCCTTTTGCCGTCCGCGGCAGACGGCAAAGACCTTTGTCGTCGGCCATCCATGTCTTTGCCGTCCGCCGTGGCAGATGGCAAAGTAGCTGATTCTTGTAGTGCATGTGCAATGACTGAAACTGTAAACACGTAGTGGCTTCAAAGACCCAGGACCACTTCGCCTCGCCTCCCTCGAGCACGTGAGTCGCGTGGTCTCGCGAGACGGGTAGACTGCAGGGTCATACGACGGAGAGGCGCCGGTGCAGGGCATGGCCGGGCGCTGCCACAAGGCGAGGAGTTGCGGACGGGATGGCAGCTCCAGTCCAGTGTGAGGCACGACAAGGTGTTACGGGCGGAACGGCGGCGCCGGTGCACGGCAAGGTGTTGTAGTGGACGGTGTGGGAGCGCGGCACTGGGGCGGCGTCGAGGCAAGCTTGGGAGGATGGGAGGAGCGGTTAGCGGACCTGTCGATGGAGGAGGAGAGTGGAGGCGCAGATGTGGAGGGGATTGGTTCTGGGCCGAGTGACCAGTGCTATAGCGCGGGCCAAGCGGCGTGAAGGGGGAGGCGGGTCTGAGCGGTTGGTGATGGGGTCATGTACCCAAGGTAGGGTCACAGACCTGATCTAAGTACCCTGCCCAAGGACACCCTTAGAAGAGATCACCTTCCAGTCGACCGACTAGGGACTCACTCGACTGACTTGAAGGACTCGACCACGAAGACTCACTCGACCACCAGAAGGTCAAGAGGCACTCTGCACTACAACGGCCTGTAATTAAGTAGACTTTATGATAGTTAAGACACTTTATGTGGGGCATTACCAGTAACGCCCCGGACTTAATGTCCCTTAAACCCTTCATTACGTGGGCTGGCTGGGGTCCTGGCGCACTCTATATAAGCCACCCCCCTCCACAGGCAGACGGGTTCGGCATCATGTAACTCATATACACATAATCCACTCGACCGCCTCCGGGCTCCGAGACGTAGGGCTTTTACTTCCTCCGAGAAGGGCCTGAACTCGTACATCTCTTGTGTTTACAACCTCTCCATAAGCTAGGACCTTGCCTCTCCATACCTACCCCCCACTCTACTGTCAGACTTAGAACCACGACAGTTGGCGCCCAGAAGCTTGTGTATGGAATATACATGACCACAAAGAAGGTTGCTCATTATTTCTCTGATCATTCCATCACAGTCGTCAGCGACGCTCCACTATCAGAGATTTTGCACAACAGAGATGCAACTGGTCGAGTGGCAAAATGGGCGATTGAACTTCTTCCTCTTGATATCAAGTATGAGGCAAAGAAAGCCATTAAGTCCCAGGCAATAGCAGATTTCCTAGCCGAGTGGATTGAACAGCAGCAGCCGACTGAGGTTCACTCGGAGCATTGGACCATGTTCTTTGATGGCTCTAAGATGTTGAATGGTTCCAGTGCTGGGGTTGTCCTGGTTTCCCCCAGAGGAGATAAGCTCAGATATGTGCTCCAGATTCACTTTGATTCCTCCAACAATGAGGCAGAGTATGAGGCCCTCTTATACGGATTACGCATGGCCATTTCACTCGGCGTCCGTCGCCTGATGGTCTATGGCGATTCAGATTTAGTGGTCAACCAAGTGATGAAGGAGTGGGACGTGAGAAGCCCAGCCATGACTGGATACTGCAATGCAGTGAGGAAGCTGGAAAAGAAGTTCGAGGGGTTGGAGCTCCATCATATACCCCGACTGAAAAATCAAGCAGCTAATGATCTAGCAAAGATAGGTTCCAAGAGAGAAGCCATTCCGAGTGGTGTGTTCTTGGAGCATATACACACTCCGTCAGTCAAAGAAGATCCTTTCACCGAAGAAGCCCCACAGCCCAAGAGTGCCATAGATCCGACTGAGGTCGAAGTCCCTGCAGTGGTCGACTTGGTCATGGAGGTCTTGGTGGTCATTCCCGACTGGACAATTTCATATATCGCGTATATCCTAAGAAAAGAGCTTCCGGAGGACGAGGAAGAGGCTCGACAGATCGTCCGTCGATCTAAAGCCTTTACCGTAATCAAAGGACAATTATTCAGAGAAAGCGCGACTGGAGTTGGTCAGAAGTGCATAGCACCAGAAGAAGGTCGAATCATCCTTAATGATATCCACTCGGGGACCTGCGGTCATCATGCGTCCTCTCGGACCATCGTGGCCAAAGCATACCGAGCCGGATTTTTCTGGCCGAAGGCGAATGAGATGGCAAAGGAAATAGTGGATAAGTGCGAAGGGTGTCAGTTCTACTCGAATATGTCACACAAGCCTGCATCAGCTCTGAAGACCATTCCGCTCGTCTGGCCTTTTGCAGTATGGGGATTGGACATGGTCGGTCCTTTGAAGACTGGTCGAAGTGGCTTCACGCATGTACTGGTGGCAGTCGACAAGTTCACCAAGTGGATTGAGGCTAAACCAATCAAGAACCTCGACGCCGGTACTGTTGTTAGCTTCATCAGGGAGCTGATATTCAGATATGGAGTCCCGCACAGCATCATTACGGATAATGGGTCGAACTTTGACTCGGAGGAATTCAGAGATTTCTGCAACTCTCAAGGCACACGAGTCGACTACGCTTCAGTCGCCCATCCACAGTCGAATGGACAAGCAGAGCGAGCCAATGGCCTGATTCTCAAGGGATTGAAACCCCGACTGATGCGTGATCTCAAGCACGCGGCTGGAGCTTGGGTCGACGAACTTCCCTCGGTGCTTTGGGGACTGCGGACCACACCTAATCGATCGACCGGAAGAACTCCATTCTTCTTGGTCTACGGAGCTGAAGCAGTCTTGCCGAGTGATCTTCTCCACAATGCTCCTCGAGTTGAACTCTACAACGAAGCAGAAGCTGAACAAGCGCGGCAGGACGCAGTCGACCTTTTAGAGGAAGAAAGGGAGATGGCTCTGATCCGGTCGACCATCTACCAACAAGACTTGCGTCGTTTCCACGCCAGAAATGTGAGGGGTCGAGCCTTCCAGGAAGGAGATTTAGTTCTCCGAGTGGATCAGAAGAAACAACACAAGCTTGCTCCTTCTTGGGAAGGACCCTTCATCATCACTAAAGTTCTCCACAACGGGGCATACCGTCTTTACAGCGTCGAGCACAATATCGACGAGCCCCGAGCTTGGAACGCGGAACTACTCCGCCCATTTTACACTTAAGTTTATCACTCGGATGAGTCGTGGCAAAGTACTTCTGTAGTTCATGGATTTCAAAATAATAGTGTCATAGTTCCTCCATAACTTTTGTCGCTTTTTATTTGTCCAATAAAATTTTCCCCTTAGTGGGTGACTTAGCCGCGAATCTGTTTCGCCTAAGTTTGTAAAAATCTTTACCGAGTGGTGAGCCAGACTCCCACTCGAAGGCTTAGCTGCGAATCTGTTTCGCCTAAGACATGAAAATCCTACCGAGTGGTAAGCCAGACTTCCACTCGGGGGCTTAGCTGCAGCCCAGTGCTCGCCTAAGACATGAAAATCCTACCGAGTGGTAAGCCAGACTTCCACTCGGGGGCTTAGCTGCAGCCCAGTGCTCGCCTAAGATATAAAAATCCTACCGAGTGAAGAGCAAACCTCTCACTCGGGGGCTTAGCTGCAGCCCAGTGCTCGCCTAAGATATAAAAATCCTACCGAGTGAAGAGCAAACCTCTCACTCGGGGGCTTAGCTGCAGCCCAGTGCTCGCCTAAGATATAAAAATCCTACCGAGTGAAGAGCAAACC
>NC_041393.1:606137728-606205561 GCF_002162155.2 Triticum dicoccoides | reverse complement strand
TGCTCGCCTAAGACATGAAAATCCTACCGAGTGGTAAGCCAGACTTCCACTCGGGGGCTTAGCTGCAGCCCAGTGCTCGCCTAAGATATAAAAATCCTACCGAGTGGTAAGCCAGACTTCCACTCGGGGGCTTAGCTGCAGCCCAGTGCTCGCCTAAGATATAAAAATCCTACCGAGTGAAGAGCAAACCTCTCACTCGGGGGCTTAGTTGCAGCCCAGTGCTCGCCTAAGACATGAAAATCCTACCGAGTGATAAGCCAGACTTCCACTCGGGGGCTTAGCTGCAGTCCTAGTACTCGCCTAAGATATAAAAATCCTACCGAGTGAAGAGCAAACCTCTCACTCGGAGGCTTAGCTGCAGCCCAGCGCTCACCTAAGTGGATTAAGAGATAAGTCGACTGCAGTGAGCGTCTCGCTGTGAACCTGCAAAAGACATTTCGAGCCAAAAGCAATCATGTTCAAACATCAAATTCAAGTTCGGATCGATACCTAAAGGAACCGAAAGTGCTCAGGCGCTAGGCCTGTTAAGGTTTATCGGTTACAACTCCACTCGGCATACCGAGGCAAATTTAAAGCGTCGAGCTTAAAAGAAGTTTTTTACCCCTCCTGTGGAGGGCTGGAAGGTGCAACAAACTCATCAAGATCAATCCCGTCTGCGATCCGAGTGGCAGCGGCAATGAAAGTTTCCATAAAAGACCTGAAGTCGTGTTTCTTGGTGTTGGCCACCCGGAGGGCTGCCAGCTTGTCTTCTCGCGCATCTTTGCAGTGGACTCGGGCCAGACACAGAGCAACATCTGCACCGCACCGAGCCGAGGACTTTTTCCACTCCTGCACTCGACCAGGGACCATGTTCAAGCGAGCCATCAATGACTCGAGGTCGTTCTGGAGTGTCTCCCCGGGCCAGAGCGTTGAGTCGATGCGAGATGTGGCGACCTTCAGCCTTGCAAGATAGTCCACAACAGCTGCAACACGAGACTCCAGTCGGAAAACATTCATGGCAACTTCGTCGTTCACCGAAGAATTGACGGGGTCAAGGTTTGGTTCCAGCCGGCTAGTCTCTTCTTCGAAGTTTTGACAAAATTCTGCAAGGACGATCACCGAGTCAAGGCAATGGTCGAATGGAAAAATCACAGTTGAAAATGATTGCTGAGCGTAAAGGGTTACCTTCAAGCATAAGGAACAGCTTCTTGGCAAGACCACTCAGGAAGGCCTCCAGATCGTTTTTCTTCCCAGTCAACTGGTTAACTTTGTCGGTCAGGGCAGCTTTGTCAGTTTTCAGTCGACTGACTTCCTTGTTGGCGATCCCAAGAGCAGCTTTCAGATTGGTATTTTCTTGTTCAAGCTTGGTGACTGAAGCTAACTTCTCGTCAGCAAGCTTGACCTTCTCAGCTAGTTCAAGGTCTTTTTTCTGTTGGGCCTCCCTCACCTTACCTGCAAGTTACAGCAAGATCAGATTTTGAAACAAATGAAGGGAGGAAGCAGTCGCCGAAGCCTCACCAAACATACCTTCGGTCTCCTCCTTCGCCTTCGTCAGATTCTCCTGAACCAGCTTCAAATTCAGCTCGAGCTGAATGTGCTTGTTTTCCAGCTCAGTGTAGCGAGCCACAAGGTCACAGGAGTTCTGCCAAGAACCAATCGACTAAATGTCAAAGATAATTCACTTCCGAGTGGAAAAGGAAAAATCATGCGTTTCTAAGACTACAGCCGAATACAAGCATTCGACCGTAGTCTCGGGGACTACACCCAGTGGGTGCACTCAGCGTGCCCCCACTAATCCTATTGAAGACAGAGTCGACCAGTCGACCTCAAAAAAAAGAGAGATGTATTCTTTAAGACTGTAATCGACTGCAAGCAGTCGACCATAGTCTCGGGGACTACACCCAGTGGGTGCACTCAGCGTGCCCCCACCGGTTTGCGAAATCCATTCGCCATAGTCGAATGACGGAAAGACTGAACTTATAAAGCCTAAGGCCGACTGCCAGCAGTCGACCTTAGCCTTGGGGACTACACCCAGCGGGTGCACTCAGCGTGCCCCCGCTAACACGGAGTTTGAATCGACACACCCAGTGGGTGATTACTATAAATTCCGGAAAGAAAAGTTTTCGATAGCATATCCTAACAGAACAAGCGGTGGTCAACTGACCTGAACGTTGCTTTGAAGGGCGGAACTGGCGTCGTAAGCTGCCTGGCTCGCATCCCGGATGGTCTTCAGCTGCTCCATCATGATCCTTGCCTGGCGTATTGCCTCCTTCGTGGCACCAGCTTGGTCCTCTGGGACATGGTGCGTCGTGAAGAGGGAGGGCTGTGCAGCACTCGACGAAGCAGGGAGAGCACTCGTCAGTGGATATGCGAAGGACACAGTGTGTCGAGTGATGTTCTCCTCCTCCGCGACCAGAGTCTCAGGCACCGTCACATCCTGGAGCACCCTGCCGGCAGACGCTTTCCTACTCCTTCTGTGCTTCAGCGGTTCCTCATCCTCTTCATCATCAGGGAGAGTGATAACAACATTGGATGGAGCTACAAAAAAGAATCAGAATTAGAGATCATGAGTCAGTCGACTAGAAACGGTGTTAAGAGTATAGTACCAGGTTTTGAGGTTGCTGCGTCCTCCATCTCATGGTCGTCAGCCCGGGCTGAGGTCTCAGAAGTAGCAGCACTGCAACTCCAAAAAATCAGTCGACTAACTCCAGCGCCAACCAGAGATAAAGTTCGCACAAAACAAGAAGACTTAAGCAGCATGATTACCCTGATATAGTGGGGATGGACACCTTCATCTTCGGCAGGAGCTTGGTCGGCTTTGATGGGGCCGCCCTGGGCTGCTTCGGCGCCTTTTCAGTCGGCGCCGGAGAGGTGGTTCGGGGGCGCTTGGTCGACTGTGTAACAGTCGCAACCCCCTCGCCACGTTCGGTCGCAGGGTCATGGACAAGCTTCGACCGCCTTTCCGAGCGCGGTGGTGCGACCTCCTCCTCCTCCTCTTCTTCGTCCTCATCGTCATCATCACCATCATCATCCTCAGCGGCGTCCGAGTCCCACTCCTCCTATTGGCTCTCGCCCCCACTCGCTTCTTCCTCCTCAGTCGGAGCTTGTGCTCCACGGGGCATCGAGTACAGCTTAGTGAGGGCCTGATAGACATCAAGACGAAGATCAGTCGACCGAAATGCGATGGGAAGTGGAGCAGTCATACCTTGTTTGGGTCACTGTGGTGGTCGAGTGGAGGAATCCTTCTGGCCCCATGAGGGTTATCCTTGTTCCCAGTAACAGCGGCCACCCACCTTTCCAGAGTGGCGTCGTCGACTGCTTCTGGATGGACCCGAGTCTCATCCTCGGTCCCGCGGTACAACCACATGCAATGGCTCCGGAACTGAAGAGGCTGGATGCGATGCCTAAGGAAAACCTCCAGGAGATCCATACCCGTCACTCCCTCCCGAACCAACTGAACTACACGCTCCATCAGCATCTTCACGTCAGCTCTCTCCTCCGGAATCACCTTCAGAGAGGAGGGCTTGTTCACTCGGTCCATGGTAAACTGAGGGAGTCCACTCGACTGCCCCGGCGTCGGCTGATCCCGGCAGTAAAACCAGGTCGACTGCCAGCCTCTAACCGACTCGGGAAATGTCATGGCTGGGAAGGTGCTCTTGTTCCTCATCTGGATCCCCAGGCCCCCACACATTTGGACAACTCGGGTTCTTTCGTCGCCTGGGCTCGCCTTCTTCACGGTCTGAGAGCAACACGTGAATATGTGCTTGAACAAGCCCCAATGCGGTCGACAACCCAGAAAACTCTCGCACATGGACACAAACGCGGCAAGATAGGCAATGGAATTCGGGGTGAAGTGGTGGAGTTGCGCTCCAAAGAAGTTCAAGAAACCACGGAAGAAAACGCTCGGCGGCAAAGAAAATCCACGGTCAACATGGGTAGCCAGAAGCACGCACTCACCCTCTTCCGGCTGGGGCTGCCACTCTTTCCCCGGGAGCCTCGCAGCTCCATGAGGGATCAGGCCCTCATTGGCCATGTCGAGGAGATCCGTCTCCGTGATGGTCGACTGGATCCAATCTCCCTGGACCCAGCCTTTTGGCAGGCGAGATCTAGACGAAGACCCGTCGCGGCTGGTGGATCTCCCCTTCGCCTTCTCCGTCGCCGACGCCTTCTTCGCGCGTTCCAGCGCCGCCGTCTTCACCTTGACCATGGTTGCCGGCGAGACGCGCGAGGAGAAGTTGTGCGGAGGCGAGAGCGAGCGTGTTGGGCGGAGACGAAGGGAGCAGAGAGAGGGAGAGAGAATGCTGAGGCACTGTTCAAAAAACCCTCGCCGGGCGCATTTATAAGGTCCCTTCCGAGTGGATGACAGGTGGGCCCGGTCGATCTAATCATATCCTAAAACAGTTACGCGGGTGGGATACGTGGCGAAGAAAGCGGTGCGGGAATCGAGGCGTCTACACCCTGTCCCATCCGAACGCATCCCACGGAATCCGCGAACGGCAGATCGGTCTGTCAGGCGCGGGATTCCCTGCGATCCGTCGCTCGGAAATCGGCGAAGCCAAAAGATCACTCGACGAAAGAAAAGAATGGATCGAGTCGACTGAAGACAAGTTGCTCACTATCAGCAAAGAGGTTCTTTGGTTCAAAACAACGCACGACCAGTACGCAAAGGCTAATCGAAACAACATCAACTCCTTCATCATTCAAAGCCTCAATCCATTCGGGGGCTAATGATGGGGTCATGTACCCAGGGTAGGGTCACAGACCTGATCTAAGTACCCTGCCCAAGGACACCCTTAGAAGAGATCACCTTCCAGTCGACCGACTAGGGACTCACTCGACTGACTTGAAGGACTCGACCACGAAGACTCACTCGACCACCAGAAGGTCAAGAGGCACTCTGCACTACAACGGCCTGTAATTAAGTAGACTTTATGATAGTTAAGACACTTTATGTGGGGCGTTACCAGTAACGCCCCGGACTTAATGTCCCTTAAACCCTTCATTACGTGGGCTGGCTGGGGTCCTGGCGCACTCTATATAAGCCACCCCCCTCCACAGGCAGACGGGTTCGGCATCCTGTAACTCATATACACATAATCCACTCGACCGCCTCTGGGCTCCGAGACGTAGGGCTTTTACTTCCTCCGAGAAGGGCCTGAACTCGTACATCTCTTGTGTTTACAACCTCTCCATAAGCTAGGACATTGCCTCTCCATACCTACCCCCCACTCTACTGTCAGACTTAGAACCACGACAGTTGGCGGGGCGAAGAGGACGTGCAAGGTGCGAGGATTAGCGTGTTAACAAAGATTTCGTTAACGAAGATTTTAGACCATTGATTGTGATCAGACGGTTAATACGCTAAGTTGGATCTGCCCTCTCTTGCTTTTATAGTGGTAGTAGATTGTATAATGTAGTTTTTTTATTGTTTTTAGTAAGTGTTTAAAATAATTAATAAGTCAATTAATAAACTAGTTGAACTAGTTTGATTTTAGTAAGAACTAGTTGAATTAATAGAACTAATATATTTTTAGTAAGAAAATTAATATAACTAGTTGAACTAGTTTATCTTTAGAAAGAACTAGTCTATTTCTATTTATAGTAAGTTTATTTTTAGTAAGAACTAGTTGAATTAATATAACTAGTTGTACATGTCAAATTTGTTGTTATTTTTTTAGTTTAAGCAATTATTCCCGCATTGACGTCAATGATGCCTATCCTGCATCCTCGTCGTCGATACCCATTGTTCGCTAGGGTTTTAGTTGTATTAGTGATGTTATATGTATGATACTATTCGGGATGTATTAGTGATAACTTATATGGTTTTTGTTTTTGCAGAAATCAAGGAGCCCCTCCATCCTCCCCGTTGTCGTCCCCGACACCGGCCCCCTCCGACCTCGAGGTGAGACCAGCCAAATCTCCATGTCAATACGAGTCCTATAAGATATGATGTAGATAAAAACATGTATATCTTCTGTTGCTCAAATAGGATATGTGGTTGCCCAAGTGGCTGGTCATGCTTGCAGGTTACACCTCCGAGTGGCCTATATTTTGCCGGAGTGTTGATTAATTTCCGTTCCAGCAAATTTCAGGCGCTCGATATGTCCTGTTCTAGCAAAGGTCATGCCGGTATTTTTCATGAATTTTGGCATAACTTGTGCTAGAATATGTAGGAAATATCGAGTGTCCTGGAAATATCGAGGCCGAAGAATCCCGAATGTTGTCGTGGGGGTCGTTTCTCCTTCTTCTCCGGGTGCTAGACCTTTGTTATGCACTAGGGGAAGGAGGAGTAACGACCATCACCGACGGTCGTAAACGTCAGAGAGGAATCAGTGAGGGAGTGTATCCACCATATATGAGAGGATGAAGAATCCCAACTGTTGGCATGGGGGTAGCTTCTCCTTCATTCCCATGTGCTAGACAATTTGGTGTAATGCACCCGGAAACGAAAGGAGGAGCTACCATCACCGATGGTCGAATATATACACCGCGTGAGCTGAGAGTTTTCAAGAAAAGACTCGACAGACCCATAGTCAACCCATGATGAATAATAATGATCTAATTTAGTTTTTGTAGTACATATATTTAATTGTACAAGTTTAATCTTTGAATTATGAACATAGGAATGTCGTCGGACGAAGAAGGTCCCGGGGATTGCTCCTGGTGCAGCGACAACCGGGGTTTCTGTGACAGGCCTCATCTGGACGAAGATCGGCCTTCAGCATTAAGCTGGAGGAGGCCTTTGATTGTGAAACGGTACGCTACGACGCTAAGTGTTTTTTTCGTAATTCTTGACTTCTACTACTTCAACGTGTAATTTTCGTCTTTTACAGTTCAACTAGCTTATCCCATGCCATGCAAGACGCTATGTCTTGGAGAGGATGGGTTTTGAAGATCATGAGAGGAATGAAACAAAGAAAATTAACCTAAGGATCCATCATGGTATGGATTTTGAGGTAAATCTATACAATTCTGAGAGCGTATCCAATTTTGGTTAACCGGGTTGGGAAGTACTTTGCAAGATGTATGATTTTCAAGATGGTATGTTTGTCACCATGGATCTTGGTGATCCTGACATCGACCAAGACAATTTGGACATTTGGGTTCTTGTTGATACGCTTCCAATTCTACCGCTATGTGAGTTCCTCAAACATAGTTATTAAGTAATTTATATTGTTTATTTCAAAATAGTTGACAACTTATTTTCATTGATAGCTTATTTTCATTCTTCAAAGAGTGTGCGGAAGATGGTAGACAGAACCAACTACACCGATGGCTCTGAGTTAACTTATCAAGAGAAAAATCATCTGGTCGCATATTGTATTGACATTGAGAATTACAATGCCTTTTATCGAACTCCTCCAAATTATGGTGAATACGTGCCACTAGTGCACGTGTTGAGCAACGATAACTTCCATGGAGATTTCCTGGTAAGACTTTTTACTATTACGACATCCATGCATCTTTTGCATACTTCTAAAACTGAACTACATTGCTAACTACGAAGTTATTACTATGTTTTTCAACAGAAAATCCCGATGGATTGTGTACCTCATTTGATGTATCAGAATGGTCGCCTAGATGTTTTGAACATACAGCCAGGTCGTCCTACGAATCTCACCTGTGCATACCGGATTTCTAAAAACGGTGAACACATGATAATCAAAGAATGGAAGAAATATATGGACATTCGTAAGGAGGTTCTTGGAAGCAACATTGTGTGAAAGGCAAGAATTGGAGACAGAAAAATCTCCATTCTCCATAATGGAGAGTGAGGGGCTATCTTGTTTTATGCTATTTTACCTAAGATAATATAGTAGGTCCTAAGAGAATGTAGTAGGTCCTATGAGGTACAATATGTTTATGAGAGTTGATGATGATGAGTAGTTGTGATTATGTCTAGTGACCAACTTGTATGTGATGTATCATTGATGAAAACGATGATCATGGGGAGGTGTTATATGACAATGATGTATTATGATGCTAAGTTGTTAATGATATGATGATGATGATGATGATGATATTTATTATATCATTGGGTGAAAGAACCATGGATTAGTTTCAAGTGGATGGCATCCACTTGAAACTAGTCCATGGTTCTTTCTCCCACTGATGTAATAACTCATTATGATGTAAATTCATTCTCTAAATTGCTGCTGTATGAAAACTTTTATAAAGGTGTATGAATACAACATGAAATAAAAAAGAAATACGGAATAATAGTAGTAGCGCGTGCTAGGAGAAGCGCTGCTACTAATTACCAGAAGCGCCCGTTTTAGAAAGCGCTGCTACTAAGTCGATGTAGCAGTAGCGCGGTCAAACCAGCGCTACTGCTAACCTTTAGCTGTAGCGCCTTACTAGTAGCGCGGTCAAACCAACGCTACTGCTAACCTTTAGTTGTAGCGCCTTATTAGTAGCATGGTTATTCATGCTACTCATAGGCTTTATACGCGCGCTGCTGCTAGGGTTTTCCCTAGTAGTGGGAGAACCACTCCCCATCTAGGGGGTGTGGGAGCTAAATCCGGCAGATCTCGGGTAGGGGCGCTCGACCTGGTGCTCTTGACTATATGGCAACATGAAGTATAGAGACACGATGTTTACGCAGGTACGAGCCCTCTCGAAGAGGTAGAACTCTATGTCTTGCTTGTATTGTATTGATTGTGCATGGGTAGAAATTATAGGATGATCTACCTCGAGATCGTATGCATGAATCTAACCTGCCTCTACAGACTAAACCCGTGGCTTATATAATGCCTGGGGTACCTAGGGTTACACAGGGTCGGTTACATCTAGATATGACATGCCAACTATTTGAATATGCCTTGAAGTGTACGCTAAGTCTTCGAAGGATTCTATCTTGAGCACGTTGAGGGCCGTAGTCCACGTGGTCCAGTCTTCGGCAGTGGTGGTCCCTGGCTCGGCCCATGATTAATAGTCCTACGTGGTTTGTAGCCCCTAATCCAGGGCACCGTCAGGGAGACCATGATGGAGCAAGCCAAAAGGGAGCATCTCTCTCCTCTCCTGGTGGCGCCGGTGTGCCATTTGGGGAACCATCGTCGTGGTGATCATCTTCATCAACGTCGCCATCTTCATCACCTTCCTAATTTTTTTCAGCGGTCCACTCTCTCGCAATCCACTATAATCCCCTATTTGAACATGGTGTCCTACCACTTTATCTGATCTTTTTTTAACACAGTACAATTGAAGTCACTCACATACACGGGCATACACTCACCCCTATGAGGGCGCTCACACCCTACCTCTACGAGCACCTCCGAAAGACTGAGCTGGCATAGCATCTTGAGATTTTACAAAGTCACCACAGATGCCTCACAGTGGATGTAATCGTATCCTCCAACTGAACGAACATCGTCGGAAGCCTGAAATGAATTCAGGAATAATGCGAGCATCAATGTCAAGTCGACTTAAACCTTGGGGGACTGGCGATACCACTCTCCTACTATCCAACCATAGATTAGTTCACTATAGGATCTTATCTTAATATATATGGTTTCGAAGTTTATTACTAACCTTATTATTTGAACCAGAGCCTGGATTTTTTTTGGAGCCATGTAGAGAATTGCATGTTATCTGTGTATGATCTCTATTATTAAAGGGGATCGAACGTCGTGATGGTTCGACCTCCTTCCCCGCCTCCCCACCGCCCTTCGTTCGACCAGCGTCCCCCCTCGATTCCCACTTTCCCGATAAAAAGAAAAAGGAAAAAAACCTAAAAAAAACCACGTCCCCAACTCTCCTCACCAAACTACCCCAATCGCTCCTCCCATCCCATCCCTCCCGAGAAAAATCCCCCAAGCAGACGATCTCCATTGTGCTATTAGCCGACGGCCGCCTCCCTTGTAGATCACCTCGGCCCTCCTCCACGCGCCCGCTGCCCCCTTGGTCGTGGCCCGACTCATCCTCCTCTTCGCTCACAGATAGACGATGGCTTCAGCCGCGTCAACGAGGTCGAGGAGTCCCTTTACCCAACCCTCGCCCTCGCCTGCCTCGACGGCCTCACCCGTCCCGATGGGGTCGGTTACTCGATCTCCATCATCCGTCTCATCTCCGGCGAGTACGGTATCAGTGTCGACGCCGCATTGGACAAGAACAACGTGTGCTCATCGCTAGCTCGTTTGAGTTTTTTGGTCGACGCCGTGATGCCGGCGCCCACGCGGCACTCTGCATGTTCTTCAGCGAAGGGAAGGACGAACACCGACGTCACCTCTCGCCCTGTCCCGTCCGGTAACAAAAACCCTATCCTCCCACTCAGTTCTCAATGAACCAAACCAAGCAACACACAAACTACGTGGGCAAGGAACCTTATGTATCTGACGACGACGCTAGCAAGCTCCATTGACCTTGACCGGAACCATCCCTCCAGCAGCAAGGTTCTCACCCCCCCTATCTTTCTTGTTTCTTTTATACTGTACATCCTTGTCTGAAGTGACCTGCTGTTCTTCTATGAATAACTGCTGATTCTTGAATAAAATTGACTTCTTTGCAGATTCTCATATGGTGAGAAGAAAGATATAGTTGACCTTATGCACTGACTGTTGTTTGGATGTCGGCCATCACCGATCAAAGGATGGTTCTCTGAGACGCTGTGGAGGTGCCACACTTGCCGGCGACGAGCTCCAGGTCAGATAGTAGCGGCCGACGAGCAGAATCCACTTGTGGAGACGTCATCAGCTGGTTGTTTTATGCCTTTTGTACATTCTTGCCTTGGCAACGAGAACTTCGACTGGTTTGATTTGGTTCAGTTTGATTTGATTCTATAGCTGTGGTGGTGTTTAATTCTCGGATATGAGATGGAAGAATGAGAAAATATGAACTCGTAAAGGTTACAAGTTTGACTTATTTAGAGGTAATTTCAGAGCTACAACATGTAATGCCCCACACTACAGACCCCCTTCAGGTCTCATATCTTAAAAGCAGACCGTGCGCCACCGCAAGGACAGGAGCGCCGGCTCCTGTGCCAGGTACGAGGTCGACAACAGCCACCGTAATCCCAAGGTCACGCTACCTGCAGACTGCTCCAAGGATATGGTTGTATAATGCCAATTTTTCCAATTGATATTACTTGGAGTAACTACTCAGGTATCGTGCACATTTTTGAGAAATTTAATTTCAGACTGATATGTAGCTACTTGTTACAAAGAAAGAGCAGTCAATATAACAGATAGCCAAAAATAATTCTTGGTTTGGTGTGCTGTAAAACAAATTATGGTATGGCCTATCTCGACTTGATAGGGAGAATGTCCGGGGAGCTGAAAAGCATGATTTGTGTGCATCTTAAAATATGGCCTGGGAGTTCTGACCTATCTAGACTAGATGTGTGCAGTCTATATTTTTTCTTAATCAAGCAATCTTGTGATATACTCATAATTAATGGTATTGGCCAGGCTCAGGTTTTTCTCAGGGGTCCTTCGGATCAGATGATAATGTAACTTCTGTTGTAGAGGAGTTCTGTAGATGATTAGCACCTTCAAGTGCCGCTCAACATGGTGGGAAGGATAATTTAAGTGGCCAGAATTATGTGGAAGGTGCTGAAAAGAGGGGAATTTTATCAACCTTTTGGGATCAATCAACTGTAAATAATCTAAAACTTGGAAATACTGTAAATTCTTTTGGATAGTTACACTCGAAAATATGAAGACTCACGGCTAAAAAACATGGGGCTGTAGATTAGTTTTATCATATGGACCTAATGAGAATTGTTATACCATGGTGTTTTTATGTTGTTAACATTCCACCAGCAATATGGGCTATGACAATACACTCCCTAATCTTTAGCTCAATATGTTTTTCAACATTGTCCTAATAACCCTATTTTTCATGGTTGCTTTTTGTTTGCTTTGTTTAGATGTACTATTGTTAATATTTTGTTGGGATTTGTCTGATCTCTGTAGTTTGTTAGCTAAGCAGTACAAGTTTGGCTAGAATTTATATGCTATTACAATTATATATGATGTTGAGAGGAGGCATGTGGGACTTATACTGTGTATACTACTCCCTCCGTTCCTAAATATTTGTCTTTTTAGAGATTTCAACAAATGACTACGTACGGAGCAAAATGAGTGAATTTACACTCTAAAATATGTCTACATACATCCGTATGTTGAGTCCATTTAAATTGCCTAGAAAGACAAATATTTGGGAACGGAGGGAGTAATAGACACTGACTTCTTGCAAGTACAAGCTCTTCAGCAAGTTTGTTTCTCAACTCTTCAGCATGTATGCATTATTCCCTTATGTTGACTTCCTTTTCACCCCAAGATATATTGCACAAGGCTCCCAACATTCTTTAGATCAATTTTGTCAACTTATGCTGGTTTGCCAAATACAATTCTAGAATCTCCTCTCAGAGAAACATCTTCTGAAAGGACAGTCATTTTGAGGAATGAGCTACCAAATTGCATGCAAATGAGTTATGCATTAATTTCAAGCACACAAGAAAAATGTTGAAATATATCGGGTGAAAGAAATATTGCAAGTAAAATATATGGCACTTAGAAGAACACTTGTCATGTAAATGAGTTCTTTTTTTTTGCAGTGCCAAGGAGTTTTAGTGAACTTCATGGGTGATGCAGGGCAACAAAGGAAGGAGAGAGAGAGCTGACGGCATTGAACGTGTGTGCCCGTCATCTCCATAGACATGGAAGACCTCGCCGATAAGAATTGATTTTAGAGAAGTAGTGTGTGAGATACCCAGTGAAGACAATGATTTTGGGTTCGTACCAACCCCGTGTTACAGTTAAATTTGTACGTGACAAGTCATCACGGCAATATGCATAGTGTGATAAAATGGGAGAAATTTAAAAATGTGACATTATAGTTAATTGGGTATTTGACATAATTTGTCTCCTGTAGTAAGTGAGATTTGCTAAGGTTGACGGCAGTCATCATCTCTTGTAGTATGTCAGATTTGCTAAAGTTGAGAAATGTATTTAATGATGTTAAAGCGAGAGTGGATCTGGAGGAGAAACATGCGCCTGAGAAAGATGTCATTTTGTCTTCTTTCAAGAAAAGTGTGGTTAAGGAGTCATATGACTGATAGAAGGAAATAAGTGCATGATATTTGTTACTCCCACAGATCCATAAAAAGTGTCGTGCTTGAAAACAACATGGCATCGTGTTGTTTGATAAACATAGAAAATTAATACAATTATTTGGATCTGTGTGGTTTTGAATTCCGTGTAATGCATGGACATTCAATTAGGTAGGAAGTAGAGCGACGACAACAAACCTTGAGCGAAGGAGTGGATCGAGAAAGTAGAACATGTGGAAAATGTGATGAAGTGGGACAAACATGTTGAAACATACAACCCACATTTTCTATCAGTTCAGACTTTTAGATAAACCTTTTCTTTTGACCATATTTTTAGATAAACTTAATGGACCATGACTTCAATAGAACACCTTAACAAACTACACCCAGAGTGTCATTGTTATGTTGTCCCGTGACAACGTACGGGCATTCAACTAGTTGTTTTAATAGTTAAATATTCTTTGTTTGACAAAAATTATAGCAATGTATATCAGCATTTACAATATTAAATAGATAAATAGAGCTATTGACGATCTAAATGACAATGATTTGCTATTATAGACATTGATATGTTTCCTGTAAACTTTGGCCAAAGTTGTAGAAGTTTGACTTCTTAAACATTTGCAAAGTTGGAGAAAATGAATAAACCTTATATTTTGGAATGAAGGAAAAACATTGTAGAAAAGGAAAACAAATTGTCCCTCACCTACGAGCTGTGTCGCAGGACACAAAGCTATGATTAAAGATGCAAACGAGCATTTGGCAAAAAAATTAAATTAGTACTAAAAATTTTGTTTTGAATTGTGGGGACCTCCTGGTAAGAAGGATCCCTTCAAAAATTAGCGTATGCTGCGTATTGCAGTGTGCACACGGTATTCTTTAGTAAAAGGCGAAAGAATAGTTCGCTTCGTGCCCGCTGCGCAGCTTCGTGCTTTCGAATGGACGGCTTGGCCCTCCTTATATATTGCTGTGTGGTAGCGCTGTGACCTCGAAGTAGCGGTGTGGGACTATTCTCTATGCGAGAGCAGCAGCCTCCGCGCAGCCGCGAGCAGGTGCAAAAGGCCGAGGCCTTCACGGACGGGGGCAAGCCAGTAGGCTTCTGGGCCCAGGCCTTCACGGACGGGTATATACTAAGAGGCCGCATATATACTAAAAAGAATTACTTATTCCCTTTCAAAATAAGTGTCTCAACTTTACTAGCTCTAGTACAAATTTGTATTAAACTCAAGACACTTATTTTGAGACGAAGGAGTATAAAAAACGCAAACCCGTGTTGTCATCTCTCGCTCAATCTCTCCTCGATCGGACGACCCACTGATCGGATGAGATACTTTCCTGTTCTCTTCGAGACGATCAGATATCTTTTTTTTGCGGGGGAGACGATCAGATCTCTATCATGTGTCTCTCTAAAAAAACTGTTTTTGTGGTTTCTCGGAAAAGATGATATCTGTTTTTCTAACACAATAAAATCAAAGTTGCTCACATACACGAGCATATAAATGTCTCTATGAACGCACGCACACTCTATCTTGGTGAGCATCTCCGAGAGAAAGAGCGGGTGTAGCATTTTGAGATTTTTATGAAGTTCCCACATGCGCTTCACAGTTGGGAGGGACGTCTTTTCCCACTGAATGAACATCGTCGGAAGTCTGAAATAAATCCAGAAAAATGCGAGAACCAATGTCAGGTTTAGGACTTAAACCCTGGCAAGCTAGGGATACCACTGTCCTCCTAACCATTCAATTATATGTTGGTTCGCAAAAAAGATATCTGTTATGCTAGCATGTATGGATGTACATTGCTTGGGCAAGATCTCCTTGACAAATCTCATGTACGTCAACAACATTTTTAGCTTTTAATTTTGTCATCGTAAACAGGCGGGTACAAAGGCATATGCACCATAAGACACTGACGGAACTAGTACTATTATGCCTTCTCTTTCCTCCTCCACAAGAAAAGACCCCAGGTTGTCCTGTTCCACTTGTCATCACCGCCACTAATCTGCCCATCTTCGCTAGCCTTTCGGCCATGGAGGTGTGGAGGACAGTGGTATCCCCATTCTCATTCTTGTTAGGTTTAGTGTCTTGGTTTGACCTGTGTGGCTGTTGCGATGTAACTCGGTATGTATAATGTAACCCACGTTCTTCCCCGTCTCGATGATGTGTCTAGCATCGTCGGAGGGTGTGTGGAGGTGTGTCTCTGTCGGATCTCGCGGGATTTAATCAGTGATGGTCTTTGGTGGATCTGTTTTGATCCGGTCTTCGCTTGGGTGTTTACAGGTTTGAACATTTTGATCTATGACTTTCTTCATCGGCGATGGCTGCTGCTCTGGTGCGTTGGTCCTATCGGGTCTTAGTACGACAACTTCCTGATTGTCTACTACAACAAGTTTTGACCAACTCCGGCGAGGGAGGGGGCGATGACGGCGGCACGCCTTCAACTTGCTCCAGTGATTGTAGTTGTCGTTAGGTGGTCCAAAGGCTTGGTTTTAATTTTTATTACTTCTAATGTTCTTGAACTGTCATGATTGAAGATGAATAGATTGGAAGTTTCTGACACACAGACAAAATAAAGAATCTTGCTAAATTCAATAGTCAAACGTAGGCTCATACATACCCAGAAAATGCAGCAAGGTGAGCCCTGGGGTTGCAGAGCTGTCAACAAGCAGTGCTTTCTAATACAATCAAGCCAAGTGTCTCAACAATACATATAGTCGACGAGAACCTAATCACTACGTCGGACTAGTTTTTAGAGTGTTTACCAGCCCGAAAAGGATAACACCAGCCAACTCTCCGTTGCCTTGGGAAAATGACAATCACAACTTCACAAGGTTCATTCCCCGTGGTAAATTGGCATGGTAGAACATGATATCGTTGGTGCTACCTCATGCACGCAAAAAGTGGAGTTACCTCAAAAGTCCATCATCTCAGATGCAACTCTACCTTATGTCGGTGTAGCCGCAGCTGTAGACCTGTAATCGGTGTTGATTCTAGGGTAAAGCCATCAGGAGCCAACTATGTTGTGATTGCATCACGCATAGGTTGATCGTGACGCGTCTAAACAGTACAAGCGTAACATGGTAAATTTGGCGATGAGCCTAGATTATAACCATTATCATTGAGCATGAAGTAAGCACTCAAACATCTTCAAGGATGGGTGTGCTATACAATTGATTGGCAATGAGTCAATTTTGATGTTAAACCTTCGTGTCAACTTACTTCTTATTGCCCTAAACATTTTGGCCCATCTGCGTACGGAAAAAAGGACCTACATTCAGTTCAACCATATGATCCATGGCTGGCCTGTTATGTTCAAGACCAAGAACGATGATGTCGAAGCAGCAAGGAGGCAAGTCCTGGTGCCTAGGAGTTTAACTGTCACATAGTGATATATATGTCCTAAACGTATATACTTTTTCAAACACTTTTGCTCTTGTTTTGAATTCTAATTTGCATGAAACTAACCCGGACTAATGATGTTTTCAGCAGAACTACCATGATGTTGTTTTTGTGCACAAATAAAAATTCTCAGACCGGGCTGAAGATTTACGGAGAATATTTCCAGCCTATGAGAAAACACCTAACCATCCATGGCGATTTGGTTGCTACCGGTGAAAGCATGATAGTTTTACTTGAACATGACCATGAAGATGTGTCAGGGGGGGGGGGGCAACTCCATCTCTACATTAGTTGTTCACAATTCTAGAAGAAGCATGACAAAAAACAGAACTCACTTAGAACAAGCACACCATCACCACGAGAGCACTGAAAGGGCTAGTTATCGACTAGAGGGGGGGTGAATAGGCGATTTTTATGAAAGTCTTCAAAACATAGGAGTTTCGAAGACAAACAATATAACCACACTATTCGAATGCAGCGGAAGGTAGACTACACTAGGCAAGCCATAGTCATGTATTCAATAGAGTGAAAGCACGAAGACAAATAGCAGCTAGGTGGTATAGATCAGGATGGAAGATAGTATGAAGTCAATCAGAACAGATAGTCACATAGTGAAGTCAAACAGATAATACAAGCAGGCAATGACTTCACAAAGACAAACTGTAAGTAAGGGAGGTAAGAGATAGAACCAGTGGCTTCAGAATGACATGGATTTGTTCGACCAGTTCCAGTTGCTGTGACAACTGTACGTCTGGTTAGGGAGGCTGAGATTCAACTCAGAAGACCGTGTCTTCACCTTATTCCCCTTGAGCTAAGGACACCTAGTCCCCGCCCAATCACTCTGGTAAGTCTTCAAGGTAGACTTCCGAACCTTCACAGACCCCGTTCACCGGCAATCCACAATGACTCTTGGATGCTCAGAACGCGACGCCTAACCGGCTGGAGGATTCACAGTCCTCAAGTGTAACAAGTCTTCAGATCACGCGGACAGAAAGACTTCAGTGATGCCAAACACTCTTTGGGCTCTGGGTGGTTTGGGCTTTGTCCTCGCAAGGATTCTCTCTCGAAAGCTTCGGCGGTGGGTTGCTCTCAAACGACAAAAGCCGTGTACTAACTCTGAGCAGCCACCAATTTATGGTGTTGGGGGTGGGCTATTTATAGCCACAGGGCAACTCGACCGGATTTATCCGAAATGACCCTGGGTCACTAAGGAACTGACACGTGAGCAACGGTCAGATTTCAAACACACACGGCAGCTTGACTTGGGCTACAAGTAAAGCTGACTTATCCGTTACAGGATAAGATTTGCTCTCACTGTCTTCGCTCGAAGACATAGGATTTGGTTGAGCATCACCTCAGTCACTCTGACTTTGTTCACTTGGACCCCACTTAACAGTGCGGTGGTTCCTATTACTCAACAAAGAAGAAAAGGAAACAATGAAACAACTAAGTCTACGCGCTCCATAGTCTTCACTCAATGTCTTCTCGTGTCATAGTCTTCAATGTGAATATCTTCACAGACCACCATTGTCTTCAATGTCTTCACACATTTTTAGGGGTCATCTCCGGTAGGTAAACCAAATCAATGAGGGACTACTACCTGTGTTATCCTGCAAGTCTCACAAACACATTAGTCCCTCAACCAAGTTTGTCGTCAATACTCCAAAACCAACTAGGGGTGGCACTAGATGCACTTACAAGCACAAAATAGATTGCGAATACAACCTAACTAAAGGAATCAAACGCCTACACCCACACAAAATCTGGAGAATGAAGACGCAAGGGGAAGTGAATCAAAAAATTGATCACTGGATTTAGAATGAACAGAACCAGCAGAATCCAACACAAAATGAAAGAAAAATAAGGTGAAACCACTATGCAGGAACCAAATCCAGAGCAACAGGAGCAGAAATCATCAAGATGAAGTGTAGTGAGAGCTATGAATCGTCATGGACAATGATGAACACATCACCAAGGAAGGCCCTCTCGCTCTTCGGTCTTTCTCTCTCTCCGCTTGAACAGTGCGGCTTGAGAAATAGGAATGACAAACTGGGTAGATAAGATAATTCAAAATAAAGAGAAAAAGAAGATAGCAACGGTCTAAACAAGACGGGTTGGCCCTCTCGCTCTTCGCTCTTTCTCTCCCCCAAACCGGGTAGATAAGAGAATTTCAAATAAAGAGGAAAGTAAGATAGGAATGCTCAAAACAAAATGGACTTGCCCGATAGGAGTTGCGCCCGTGTAAGGGAACAACAACCCGAATCTTCGCGTTTTATCCAACGGGGATAAAATTTGAATGATGATGAATTAAAATCAATCAAGTGAAAAATAATAATTCTTTTTTGGCGTCGTATCTAGTGCATCTGGGATAGCTCGTGCATTCGTGTATCCATCAATTCTCAGTCGGCTGGTAAACATCCCACGCATAGGAGCAAAAGCAACACAAAGTTGCAAATACACCTTGCCAAAATCTCAATTTCTCAATCTGGATACTCTCCTTCGATTGCTCCATGGCAGCGCCTTAGATGAACACTATGATGGCAGCCGCTCTTGGTACGTCCGCCTTGAATGGCTCTACGGCCCTGGTGATCACTTTGATGGTGGATGTCTCTGTGTCAAAACCGGTAGATCTCGGGTAGGGGCCCCCAAGCTATGCGTCTCTAAGGATCAATGATAACAGGAAGACAGGGGACACCGTGTTTACCCAGGTTCAGGCCCTCTTAAGGGAGGTAAAACCCTACTCCTGCTTGATTATATTCGACGAGTATGAAGGTTACAAGAGTTGATCTACCCCGAGATCGTAATGGCTAACCCTAGATGTCTAGCCTATGAGGATTTCAATGATGGTGTAGAAGATAGCCTCTACGGACTATCCCCTCTAGTTTATATACACACCGGAGGGGCCTAGGGTTTGTACAAGGTTGGTTTATCAGGGAAGGAAACCTACGGACTCTATACTTGCCGTCCACGTATTGAGATGTCCCATCCAGACACGGTAGATAATCTTCAGCTTGGTCATGTATGGCCCATGCAACTCGGCCCATACTCCTAGGCCGGACACCCGATCGAGGACTCCCGAATCCAGGACTCCTTCAGTAGCCCCCGAACTTGCCTTCAATGACGATGTAGTATACGGACGCAAGTCTTCGGCTTTGCAAGGCGGGTTCTCCACCATATTCCGGATTGATGATAGTTCGACATTGATTTCCGCGTCCAATCTTTTTGATTCCTTCCTGCCATTGCCTCGATTTCCACGCGTCTAAGTGAATGCAAACGGTCCGTCATCCCTGTATTTTAATATTTTTAATAGGCACAGGCTACGCCTATATATCGAGTTGAGATCTTCAAAATGCCATCTCGCATCACTCCAAGAGTAACAGAGCCAACCACGGAAAAATTCAGACCATGGCAAGTGCCCCTGGCTCCTCCTAGTGTCCTCATGGCCCTCAAGAAGGGGATTGACAGAGCTGCTCCGCATCCCATCTCCAGCTCAGTCGACTCCAGACGCAAGGATATCTCCCTCAATCGGATCTAGTCTCTGTACAGGCGGGGCTAAGTTATATGGGCATTGATGCATTGGCGGAGAATTTCCCCAATCCTAGCCAAGGGGAGAGGGTGTGCTTCATCTCATTCCTCTTGAGGGGCGTGGGATTCCCAATCCACCCCTTCCTCAGGGGCCTATTGGAACACTACGAGATCCAACTGCACAACCTCACACCAGGTTCAATTTTACATATTTCTGGCTTCGTCGCTCTTTGCGAATTATTTTTGGGCTGCGAGGCTCACTTTGAACTATGGAAAAGGTTCTTCTGCCTCATCCCCCACCACCAGGGCGGTGGGTCTATTTTTGAAGTGGGTGGTGCCGAAGTGTGGCGTATAGCCGGATCGGCTACCCAGTCGAAACTCCAAAGAAGGGATCCACCGAATGGTCTCTGGAATGGTTCTATATCAAGGATGTACCTCTTCCGGACCCTGTTTGGCGTGGACTGCCAGAATTTTCCAGCGCCTCCTTGAAGAAGCTATATAGTTGGTGATAACCCACAAGTGTAGGGGATCGCAACAACTTTCGAGGGTAAAGTATTCAACCCAAATTTATTGATTCGACACAAGGGGAGCCAAAGAATATTCTTGAGTATTAGCAGTTGAGTTGTCAATTCAACTACACCTGGATAACTTAGTATCTGCAGCAAAGTATTTAGTAGCAAAAGTGGTATGATAATAAAGGCAACGGTACCAACAGTAAAGATAAATGTTTTTGGGTTTTTGTAGTAGTTGTAACAGTAGCAATCGAAAAGTAAATAAGCGAAGAACAATATGTGAAAAGCTCGTAGGCAATGGATCAGTGATGGATAATTATGCCGGATGCGATTCCTCATGCAATAGTTATAACATAGGGTGATATAGAACTAGCTCCAATTCATCAATGTAATGTAGGCTTGTATTCTGTAAATAGTCATACGTGCTTATGGAAAAGAACTTGTATGACGTCTTTTGTCCTACCCTCCCGTTGCAGCGGGGTCCTAATGGAAACTAAGGGATATTAAGGCCTCCTTTTAATAGAGAACCAGACCAAAGCATTAATACATAGTGAATACATGAACTCCTCAAACTACGATCATCACCGAGAAGTATCCCGATTATTGTCACTTCGGGGTTGTCGGAACATAGCACATAATAGGTGACTATAGACTTGCAAGATATGATCAACAACACACATATATTCATGAAAACATAATAGGTTCAGATCTGAAATCATGGCACTCGGGCCCTACTGACAAGCATTAAGTGTAGCAAAGTCATAGCAACATCAATCTCAGAACATAGTGGATACTAGGGATCAAACCCTAACAAAAATAACTTGATTACATGGTAAATCTCATCCAACCCATCACCGTCCAGCAAGCCTACGATGTAATTACTCACGCACGGCGGTGAGAATCATGAAATTGGTGATGGAGGATGGTTGATGATGACGACGGCGACGGATCCCCCTCTCTGGAGCCCCGAACGGACTCCAGATCAGCCCTCCCGAGAGAGATTAGGGCTTGGCGGCGGCTCTGTGTCGTAAAACGCGATGAAACTTTCTCCCTGATTTTTTCTCCCCGAGACGGAATATATGGAGTTGGAGTTGAGGTCGTAGGAGGTCCAGGGGGCCCACGAGATAGGAGACCACGCCCTGGGGGGGCGCCCCCTATCTCGTGGGAAGGCTGTGGGCCCCCTGGCATTAATTATTTTGCCAAAAATTCTTATTAATTCCAAAAAGTGCCTCCGTGGATTTCCAGGACATTCCGAGAACTTTTCTTTTCTACACATAAAACAACATCATGGTAGTTCTGTTGAAAACAGCGTCAGCCCGGGTTAGTTTCATTCAAATCATGCAAGTTAGAGTCCAAAACAAGGGCAAAAGTGTTTGGAAAAGTAGATACGTTGGAGACGTATCAACTCCCCCAAGCTTAAACCTTTGCTTGTCCTCAAGCAATTCAGTTGATAAACTGAAAGTGATAAAGAAAAAATTTTACAAACTCTGTTTGCTCTTGTTGTTGTAACATGAAAAGCCAGCATTCAAGTTTCAGCAAATATTATGAACTAACCATACTCACAATAACACATAGGTCTCATAATTACTCATATCAATAGCATAATCAGCTAGCGAGCCATAATAATAAAACTCGGATGACAACACTTTCTCAAAATAATTATAACATGATATAACAAAATGGTATCTTGCTAGCCCTTTCTAAGACCGCAAAACATAAATGCAGAGCACCTTTAAAGATCAAGGACTGACTAAACATTGTAATTCATGGTAAAGGAGATCCAGTCAAGTCATACCCAATATAAATCAATAACAATGAATGCAAATGACGGTGTGCTCTCCAGTGGGTGCTTTTTAATAAGAAGGATGATGACTCAACATAAAAGTAAATAGATAGGCCCTTCGCAGAGGGGGGTAGGGATTTGTAGAGGTGCCAGAGCTCGATTTTAAAATAGAGATTGAATAACATTTTGAGCGGCATACTTTTGCTGTCAACGCAACAACTATGAGATGGCTGTATCTTCCATACTACATGCATTATAGGCAGTTCCCAAACAGAATGGTAAATGTTTATACTCCCCCAACCACCAACAAGCATCAATCCATGGCTTGCTCGAAACAACGAGTGCCTCCAACATACAACAGCCCTGGGGGAGTTTTGTTTAATTATTTTGATTTGCTTTGATCTTTTTGGATCATGGGACTGGGCATCCCGGTTACCGGCCCTTTCTCGTGAATGAGGAGCGGAGTCCACTCCTCGTGAGAATAACCCACCTAGCATGGAAGATATAGGCAGCCCTAGTTGTAACATGAGCTGCTCGAGCATGCAAAACAGAATTTCATTTGAAGGTTTGGAGTTTGGCACATACAAATTTACTTGGAACAGCAGGTAGATACCACATATAGGAAGGTATAGTGGACTCATATGGAACAACTTTGGGGCTTAAGGAGTTTGGATGCACAAGCAGTATTTCCGCTTAGTACAGGTGAAGGCTAGCAAAAGACTTGGAAGCGACCAACTGGGAGAGCGACAACAGTCGTAAACATGCATTAAAATTAATTCACACCGAGTGCAAGCATGAGTAGGATATAATCCACCATGAACATAAATATCATGAAGGCTATGTTGATTTGATTCGACTACATGCATGAACATGTGCCAAGTCGAGTCACTTAATACATTCAAAGGAGGGTACCATCCCATCATATCACATCATAATCATTCTAATAGCATGTTGGCACGCAAAGTAAACCATTATAACTCATAGCTAATCAAGCATGGCACAAGCAACTATAATCTCTAAATGTCATTGCAAATATGTTTACTTCATAATAGCTGACTCAGGAACGATGAACTCATCTTACAAAAACAAGAGAGGTCGAGTTCATACCAGCTTTTCTCATCCCAATAAGTCCATCATATATCATCATTATTGCCTTTCACTTGCATGATCGAACGATGTGTATAATAATAAGAGTGCACGTGCATTGGACTAAGCTGGAATCTGCAAGCATTCAACTCAAGAGAGCAGACAAGTAATATGGGCTCTAAATTAAATAAACAATCATGCATATAAGAGCCACTAAGCATTTTCAATATAGTCTTCTTGACCCCCAAAGGAAAGAAAAGAAAAGAAAACTATTTACACGGGAGAGCTCCCAATAAGAAAGAAGAAGAACTAGACATCTTTTTGGGTTTTCATTTTAATTCTACTACAAGCATAGAATTTAAACTAACTAATTTTTTGGTTTTTCTCAAGGTTTATCAAACACACAAGAAGAAAACTAGAAAAAGAAATTTAAACTAGCATGGATAATACAATGAAAGAGTATGAGCACCGACGACTAGTGTGTGAACATGAATGTAAAGTCGGTGAGAAATACGTACTCCCCCAAGCTTAGGCTTTTGGCCTAAGTTGGTTTAATACCAAGGACCGCCTGGCTGATATCCATAAGTGAAACTAGGGTAGTACTAAGATGCAGAGGCAACCGCCTCCTGAGCAGCAGCGGGTTGGCGAGCTGCCTCCATTCCCCTCTCATATTCAGTTGCTTCTTCCCTGGTGACAACATATCTTCCTTTTGCCTGATAATAAAAAAGGTAGGGAGCAGGAAGAGTAACAGGGACGACGTTGCGTCTGTCATAGATTAGTCGATAATGGAGGAATTGTTCATTCCTCTCAAGAAAATGATGATCAAACATAGCTTCTTTATCCAAATAAACAGGAGGTACAATCATATCCCCCTCTCGTGGAGCTATATTAAGAAAATTAGCCACACGGGTTGCATAAATTCCTCCAAAGAAATCTCCCCTTCTACTATTATTCTGCAACCTACGTGCAACTATTGCCCCCAAGTTATAACCTTTATAACCTGACACAGCACTCTTGAGGACACAAAGATCAGGGGCACACATGTGACATACCTCGTCCTTACCGTTAATGCATCTACCAATAAAGAGAGCAAAGTAATGTATAGCAGGAAAATGAATGCTCCCTATGGTAGCTTGTGCTACGTCCCTAGATTCTCCCACAGTAATATTAGCAAGAAAATCTCTAATTTCAGATTTGGGAGGATCATTAATATTACCCCACTACGGGAGTTTGCAAGCAGTTGTGAAATCCTCTAAATCCATGGTATAAGATGTATCATAAATATCAAACATGACACTAGGAGAATTACGCGTAGAAATATATTCGAACCTCCGCACAAAGGAATCGGTCAATTGATAATATTGAGGACACTTATCTTGTAAGAAGTCCTCCAGCTCTGCATTACGCACATACGCGTCAAATTCTTCCTTGAAGCCTGCTTCGACCATAAAATCATCGGATGGCCACTCACAAGCCCGTGTTGCGTCCCTTGGCAAATTAACATCGTGTTCACGTATAGCAATTCTTGGACCTTTCTTTGCCTAGGAACCTCCTTGGTAGATTCTTCTAAGCATAATTATTTTTCTGAAAAAATCTGGAAATTTAGTAACTTCAAAATAAAAGAGGATAAAACTAAACAAGAATGATAACAACTACTCCTACAAGTGCCTAGAGCCTATATCATGCATTGGAATTGCTTGGGACCTCAAAAATTTAACATGCAAGCTCAAGAACATGGTCACCTAAGCAGCGAAAATTTGCAATGAATAAAGCACTAGAACAAAAACTAATTGGACCAATGGAGGAGTCACATACCAAGCAACAATCTCCCAAAGCAGTTTTGTGAATGGAGCTTGGAGCTAAGAGATCGAAAATCGCAGCAAAACGAGCTAGAACTCGTGCTTGAGCTGGATGGGGATTTTTCTGGGTAGAAGATGAAGTGTGTGGATGCTGGCATAAGTGGAGGGGAGCCACCAGGGGCCCACGAGACAGGGGGCGCGCCCTACAGGGGGGGCGCCCTCCTCTCTCGTGGCCTGGTGCTTGCCCCTCCTGTAGTGTTTTTAGTGCCTAAAATCCTCAAAAATTCTAGGAAAAATCATACTAAATTTGCAGGGCATTTGGAGCACTTTTATTTTCGGACTATTTTTTTATGCACGAATAATTCAGAAAACAGACGGATAATACTATTTTTCCTTTATTTATTCTAAATAACAGAAAGTAAAAGGAGGGTACAGAAGGTTGTGCCTTCTAGCTTCATCCATCTCGTGATCATCAAAATGACCCGCTAACAAGGTTGATCAAGTCTTGTTAACAAACTCATTCCGAATAGCACGGAACCGGAGAAATTTCTAATAACACTAAGTTGCCTCAACGGGGATATGAAAATCCCCAACAATAAGAATATCATACTTTTTCTTGATAGTAGGGAGAGGAAATTCAAAACCTCCAAAAATGATAGTTGGAACTTTTTCAATAAATTGATGCTACGAACTTGAGATTGTTTCCTCGGAAAGTGTACCGTATGCTCATTGCCATTAACATGAAAAGTGACATTGCCTTTGTTGCAATCAATAACAGCCCCTGCAGTATTAAGAAAAGGTCTACCAAGGATAATAGACATACTATCGTCCTCGGGAATATCAAGAATAACAAAGTCCGTTAAGATAGTGACATTTGCAACCACAACAGGCACATCCTCACAAATACCGACAGGTATAGCAGTTGATTTATCAGTCATTTGCAAAGATATTTTAGTAGGTGTCAACTTATTCAATTCAAGTCTACGATATAAAGAGAGAGGCGTAACACTAACACCGGCTCCAAGATCACATAAAGCAGTTCTAACACAGTTTCTTTTAATGCAGCATGGTATAGTTGGCACACCCGGATCTCCAAGTTTCTTTGGTATTCCACCCTTAAAAATGTAATTAGCAAGCATGGTGGAAATTTCAGCTTCCAGTATCTTTCTTTTATTTGTGATGATATTCTTCATATATTTAGCATAAGGATTTACTTTAAGCATATCAGTTAAGCTCATACGTAAGAAAATAGATCTAATCATTTCAGCAAAGCGCTCAAAATCCTCATCATCCTTTGACTTGGATGGTTTAGGAGGAAAGGCTGTGGGTTTCTGAACCCATGGTTCTCTTTCTTTACCGTGCTTCCTAGCAACAAAATCTCTCTTATCATAACGTTGATTCTTTGATTGTGGGTTATCAAGATCAACAGCAGGTTCAATCTCTACATCATTATCTTTGCTAGGTTGAGCATCAACATGAACATTATCATTAACATTATCACTAGGTTCATGTTCATCACCTGATTGTGTTTTAGCATCAAAAATAGAAATATCATTGGGATTCTTAGGTGTGTCTACAGTAGGTTCACTAGAAGCATGCAACATTCTATCGTTTTTCTTCTTCTTCTTCTTCTTAGAAGAACTAGGTGCCTCTAAATTATTTCTCTGAGAATCTTGCTCGATTCTCTTAGGGTGGCCTTCAGGATACAAAGGTTCCTGAGTCATTCTACAAGTTCTAGTAGCCACTCTAACGGCAAAGTCATTTTTATTATTCAATTCATCAAGCAGATCATTTTGAGCTTTGAGTACTTGCTCAGCTTGAGTAGCAACCATAGAAGCATATTTGCTAACACGGTGAAGTTCATCTTTAACTCTAGCTAGATTATCACCTACGCGTCCTATCTCGAAAGCATTATTTTTTAACTCTCTACCAACATAAGCATTAAAACTTTCTTGTCTAGCCATAAAGTCATCAAATTCATCTAAGCATGGGCTATGAAATTTAGTAGAAGGTATTTCAACTTTATCATATCTATAGAGAGAATTTACCTTTACTACCTGTGTCGGGTTATCAAGACAATCTGGTTCTTCAGGCGGTATATTAAGACCATGTATTTCTTCAATAGGTGGTAAATTCTTAACGTCTTCAGCTTTAATACCATTTTCTTTCATTGATTTCTTTGCCTCTTGCATATCTTCAGGACTGAGAAATAAAACACCTCTCTTCTTCGGAGTGGGTTTAGGAATAGGCTCAGGAGTTGGCTCAATTGGTTCAGAAATTACTTCAGGAATTGGCTCAGGAAGAGTCCAATTATTTTCATTAGTCAACATATTATTCAATAATATTTCAGCTTCGTCGACTGTTCTTTCCCTGAAAACACAACCAGCACAACTATCCAAGTAGTCCTTGGAAGCATCGGTTAGTCCATTATAAAAGATATCAAGTATTTCATTTTTCTTAAGAGGATGATCAGGCAAAGCATTAAGTAACCGGAGAAGCCTCGCCCAAGCTTGTGGGAGACTCTGTTCTTTAATTTGCATGAAATTATATATTTCCCGCAGAGTAGCTTGTTTCTTATGAGCAGGGAAATATTTAGCAGAGAAGTAATAAATCATATCCTGGGGACTACGCACACAACCAGGAGCAAGAGAATTATACCAGGTCTTAGCATCACCCTTTAATAAGAACGGAAATATCTTAAGGATGTATAAATAGTGAGACTTCTCATCATGAGTGAACAGGGTGGCTATATCATTCAACTTGGTAAGATGTGCCACAACAGTTTCAGATTCAAGGCCATAAAAAGGATCGGATTCAACTAAAGTAATAATCTCAGGATCAACAGAGAATTCATAATCCTTATCAGTAACACAAATAGGTGAAGTAGCAAAAGCAGGATCGGGTTTCATTCTAGCATTAAGAGACTACTGCTTCCATTTAGCTAATAATTTCTTAAGATCATTTCTATCATTGCAAGCAAGAATTTCCATAGCAGCTGCTTCATTCATAACATAACCCTTAGGAACAACAGGTAATACATAATCATTGGGGGAACGTTCATCATCATCACTATCATCAATAATAGGTTCTTCAATATTTTCATTCCCCCTAACTCTAGCAAATTGGTCATCAAGAAATTCACCTAATGGCAAAGTAGTATCACGCACAGAAGTAGTTTCATCATGCATAGCAGAAGTGGCATCATCAATAACATGCTACATATCAGAATTCATAGCAGTAACAGGTTTGGTGTCGCAAGCCTACTAATAACGGAAGGAGAATCTAGTGCAGAGCTAGATGGCAGTTCCTTACCTCCCCTCGTAGTTGAGGGCAAAATCTTGGTCTTAGCGTCTTTCAAGTTCTTCATAGTAATCAACAGATATAAATCCCAAGTGACTCAGAGAATAGAGCTATGTTCCCCGGCAACGGCGCTAGACATTAGTCTTGATAACCCACAAGTGTAGGGGATCGCAACAGCTTTCGAGGGTAAAGTATTCAACCCAAATTTATTGATTTGACACAAGGGGAGCCAAAGAATATTCTTGAGTATTAGCAGTTGAGTTGTCAATTCAACTATACCTGGATAACTTAGTATCTGTAGCAAAGTATTTAGTAGCAAAAGTGGTATGATAATAAAGGTAACGGTAGCAACAGTAAAGATAAATGTTTTGGGGTTTTTGTAGCAGTTGTAACAGTAGCAACGGAAAAGTAAATAAGCGAAGAAAAATATGTGAAAAGCTCGTAGGCAATGGATCAGTGATGGATAATTATGCCGGATGCGATTCCTCATACAATAGTTATAACATAGGGTGATATAGAACTAGCTCCAATTCATCAATGTAATGTAGGCATGTATTCCGTAAATAGTCATACGTGCTTATGGAAAAGAACTTGTATGACGTCTTTTGTCCTACCCTCCCGTTGCAACAGGGTCCTAATGGAAACTAAGGGATATTAAGGCCTCCTTTTAATAGAGAACCGGACCAAACCATTAACACATAGTCAATAAATGAACTCCTCAAACTACGTTCATCACTGAGAAGTATCCCGATTATTGTCACTTCGGGGTTGTCGGATCATAACACATAATAAGTGACTATAGACTTGCAAGATAGGATCAAGAACACACATATATTCATGAAAACATAATAGGTTCAGATCTGAAATCATGGCACTCGGGCCCTAGTGACAAGCATTAAGCGTAGCAAAGTCATAGCAACATCAATCTCAGAACATAGTGGATACTAGGGATCAAACCCTAACAAAACTAACTTGATTACATGGTAAATCTCATCCAACCCATCACCGTCTAGCAAGCCTACGATGGAATTACTCACGCACGGCGGTGAGCATCATGAAATTGGTGATGGAGGATGGTTGATGATGACAACGCCGGCGGATCCCCCTCTCCGGAGCCCCAAACGGACTCCAGATCAGCCCTCCCGAGAGAGATTAGGGCTTGGCGGCGACTCTGTGTCGTAAAACGCGATGAAACTTTCTCCCTGATTTTTTTCTCCCCGAGACGGAATATATGGAGTTGGAGTTGAGGGCAGAGGAGGTCCAGGGGGCCCACGAGATAGGAGGTCGTGCCCTAGGGGGAGGGCGCCCCCTGTCTCGTGGACAGGCTGTGGACCCCCTGGCATTAATTCTTTCGCCAAAAATTCTTATTAATTCCAAAACATGCCTCCGAGGATTTCTAGGACATTCCGAGAACTTTTCTTTTCTACGCATAAAACAACATCATGGTAGTTCTGCTGAAAACAACGTCAGTCTGGGTTAGTTTCATTCAAATAATGCAAGTTAGAGTCCAAAACAAGGGCAAAAGTGTTTGGAAAAGTAGATACGTTGGAGACGTATCAGTTGGCAGCCCAAGTCCCATAATTAGGAAGACAACGCGAAAGTAATGAGATTGGTAAACAAGGTCAAGGTACTGACCCATTCCGGACTCTCCATAGTTGAAGTTATGGCCATTGTGATATAGAGGTGCATCCAACCACTTCAATCCAGGGTAACCCCCTTATGGAACTACAACGGGAAGGACGATGCATTCCGCTACAGGCAAAAGGGTCCGGATAGTCAAGCCGCACTGGCTTCCATACTGACCGACCTTTATAAAGGAGAAGAGAAAGACTTCCTCCGTTTAAATTGCCGAGAAGCCTTATCCATGTACAATCCCATTGAATGGGTATGTTTTTCTAACCGTTTAGTACTTTTCTATTCATTGAGATGCATTAACCGAATACCCTGGTTGCTTTTTAAATAGTCATGGAGGAAAATAGTCGAGGACATTAACTGCCCCCCCCCCCAGCCAGAGGATCATGATCGCAATGAGGACCTCGAATTCCATGAGGATCCGAACATATTTGTAGAGTTTGAAGATGGAGTCTACTATCAGGCGAGCCTTGACGGCTCGGAGGTAGCTATTGCGGCTGACTACCCCGACCTCTATCCTTTCATGAAGGTAAGTATTCGGAAAATTGTATTCTAGGGAAGAGAGATACTTCTGCTCGTCTCTTTAACCTCCGCATTGGACTATATTTTGCAGGATCGGCGCTCAGCGAGCCGTATCCAAGGGCGGGCGACCAAGAGAAGGTTAGTACCTTCACGGAAGGGTCGCGCAAAATGAAAGGAAGTCGGAAGCACTACTGAACCTGCTCCATCACCGAAAAGGTATATTCCTCCTATTTAATATTCGGGCGTGAAGTCGAATTGTCATCTGTGTCCTCCTTCTATCATCGCAGGAGGGGGATTTGGCGAACCATGAACAAGATCCCAGCCAGCAGAGCCGTGGCTAATACAGCGTCAAAGATTCCAACTAAGACGGGGGCGCATGCTGATGCGGCATAGACTCGTTCGTCTCATGGAGAGCCGGATGAGATGTTTGTTACTAACTCCAAAATCGAGAGTGCAATGAATCATCGTTACTTGAAAGAATCCTTGCGCGCCCCTGCCTTAACGGAGGCGAAATTTACCGCCCTAAGCACTTTAGGTGCATATATCCGAGCTGCCCGGGATGGACTCACCGGGGTTGCTCGCCTGTTCTCGAAGGATACACAGGTACAAATCTTTATGAACTTAGTAGATAGAAAGTAGTAGCTGATAACCCACAAGTGTAGGGGATCAATTGTAGCCATTTCGATAAGTAAGAGTGTCGAACCCAATGAGGAGCAGAAGGAAATGATAAGCGGTTTTCAGTAAGGTTTTCTCTGCAAGCACTGAAATTGTAGGTAATAGATAGTTTTGTGATAAGATAAATAGCAACGAGTAACAAGTAAATAAAGTAAATAAAGTGCAGCAAGGTGGCCCAATCCTTTATGTAGCAAAGGATAAGCCTGGACAATTTCTAATAATGAGAAAGGAGCTCCCGAGGAGACATGGGAATTATCGTCAAGCTAGTTTTCATCACGTTCATATGATTCGCGTTCAGTACTTTGATAATTTGATATGTGGGTGGACCGGTGCTTGGGTACTGCCCTTACTTGGACAAGCATCCCACTTATGATTAACCCCTATTGCAAGCATCCGCAACTACAAAAGAAGTATTAAGGTAAACCTAACCACAACATTAAACATATGGATCCAAATCAGCCCCTAACAAAGCAACGCATAAACTAGGGTTTAAGCTTCTGTCACTCTAGCAACCCATCATCTACTTATTACTTCCCAATGCCTTCCTCTAGGCCCAAATAATGGTGAAGTGTCATGTAGTCGACGTTCACATAACACCACTAGAGGAAAAGACAACATACATCTCATCAAAATATCGAATGGAATACCAAATTCACATGACTACTAATAGCAAGACTTCACCCATGTCCTCAGGAACAAACGTAACTACTCACAAAGCATATTCATGTTCATAATCAGAGGGGTAATCATATGCATTAAGGATCTAAACATATGATCTTCCACCAAGTAAACAAATTAGCATCAACTACAAGGAGTAATCAACACTACTAGCAACCCACAGGTACCAATTTGTGGTTTTGATACAAGATTGGATACAAGAGATGAACTAGGGTTTTGAGAGGATATGGTGCTGGTGAAGATGTTGATGGAGATTGACCCCCTCCCGATGAGAGGATCATTGGTGATGACGTTGGTGATGATTTTCCCCTCCCGGAGGGAAGTGTCCCCGGCAGAACAGCTCCGCCAGAGCCCTAGATTGGTTCCGCCAAGGTTCCACCTCGTGGCAGCGGAGTTTCATCCCATAAGCTTGCCCATGATTTTTTTCTAGGGTAAAAGCTCTCATATAGCAGAAGATGGACACCGGAGGCCCACCAGGGGGCCCAGGAGATAGGGGGCGCGCCCAATAGGGGGGCGCCCTCCACTCTCCTGGACAGGGTGTGGGCCCCTTGATGTATTTATTTCGCTTAATAATTCTTATTAATTCCAAAAAGATGTTTCATGGAGTTTCATGACTTTTGGAGCAGTGCAGAATAGGTTTCCAATCTTTGCTCCCTTTCCAGCCAGAATTCCAGCTGTCGGCATTCCCCCTCTTCATGGTAAACCTTGTAAAATAAGAGAGAATAGCCATAAGTATTGAGATATAATGTGTAATAACAGCCCATAATGCAATAAATATCGATATAAAAGCATGATGCAAAATGGACGTATCGACTCCCCCAAGCTTAGACCTCGCTTGTCCTCAAGCGGAAGCCGATATCGAAAAATATGTCCACATGTTTATAGATAGAGGTGTCGATAAAAATAAAATATGGACATGGGGGCATCATGATTATTCTTATAACAGCAACATATATAAATTTTATCATATGATTTCCTATGCTCAAGTGACAATCAATTCACAATGTCAAGTATGGTTCAAAAACTTCATTGGGAGCTAACAAACTATAATCTCAGTCATTGAAGCAATTGCAATTTATCATAACATCAGAAAGAGTCAACAATAAAGCTTTTCAGCAAATTCACATACTCAACTATCTTGTAGTCTTCTATAATTTCTAACACTAACGCAATACTTGTGGTTATGGAGTTTCAGCCGGACACTGAGAAAGATAGGGGCTTATTGTGTTGCCTCCCAACGTATTCACCTTTTGGTGATGTCAACAATAAAATGAAAAAGGGAAAGGCGAGGATCACCTTGACTCAAGCATAAAGTAAAAGATAGGCCCTTCGCAGAGGGAAACAGAGGTTGTCATGCGCTTTTAGGGTTGATGCACAAAATCATAATGCAAAAGAACGTCACTTTATATTGACCCTTGTATGTGGACCTTTATTATGCAGTCCGTCGCTTTTATTACTCCCACAACAAGTTCGTACAAAGCTTATTTTCTTCGCACTAATAAGTCATGCATATTTGGAGAGCATTTTTTATTGCTTGCACCGATGACAACTTACTTGAAGGATCTTGCTCAATCCATAGGTAGGTATGGTGGACTCTCATGGCAAAACTGGGTTTAAGGATATTTGGAAGCACAAGTAGTATCTCTACTTGGTGCAAGGAATTTGGCTAGCAAGAGGGGGAAAGGCAAGCTCAACATGTTTGGAAGGTCAATGACAATATACTTTAACTGAGATGTGAGAAAACATAAACCATTACGTTGTCTTCCTTGTCCAACGTCAACTCTTTTAACATGTCATACTTAATGAGTGCTCCCAATTATAAAAGGTGTCCAAGATAATATATTTATATGTGAACCCCTCTTTCCTTATCACTTCCTATTAATTGCAACAATGACCAAGACTATGTTTATCAACTCTCAACAACTTTTATGCCTCATAATTTCTATGTGTGAAGTCATCACTAACCATAAGATCAATATGAACTCTTTTCTTTTTTCTACTTTCTCAAGATCACGGCAACATAGCAAAGCCCTTGACTCAACACTAATCTTTATTATAGATAGCTCACGGACTCGAATACAAAAATAGATCACAAATCAAAACTCAAAACTACTTGATATCAAAACTTCAATCTACTATATCAAGATACTACTAAAAGGATAAAACTAAATAAAACGGTAAAGATAGGGGTGTGATGGTGATACGATACCGGGGCACCTCCCCCAATCTTGGCAGTTGCCAAGGGGAGTGCCCATACCCATATGATTATTTCTCATTCTTCACGGTTGGTGTTATGATCTTCTTGGCGATGATGCCCTTCAGGATACAGTTCTCCTCCTCGAGCTTGTTGACTTGTTGTTTGAGGTCCATAATTTCTTTACGGAGCTTGCCCGTAATGGCCAAAGCTCCTTTTACCCAAGGATGCTACATAGCTTATGGAGAACAAGTAAAACTCTTTTTCATATTTTCATAAGAGAGAAATCTAAAGTTGGAAGGGGTGACCGAAGTAGGGATAGCCAGGCTAGGTAGTTCCCCCATAGTGAATTCTGCTTGGAGACGAGAGGTAACTTATTGATCCTCCTCCATGGTATCTATCCTTTTCAAATCGGCCTCCATCTCATCCTCCGTTGATGGTCCAAAGTGATAGGCATCGCTATTTGCTCCTGGACCCGGTGTTGGGTGAGACACCCGACTCTCCCCGACTTACTCCCGAGAAGACATCTTGCTTTATTCTGCAACAGGAACAACTCGAAAGGAAAACAAAGAATATTTGCGTGATAGGGTGGTCAAAACCGTTGGGAGTATATATAATGAATTTGTACCGACCAAAATAAGTAATGTGCAAGAAAACGGAGTCCGGGAGGCACACGAGGTGCCCACGAGACAGGGGGGCGCGCCCAGTAGGGGGGCGCCCTCCACTCTCGTGGAGGCCTCGTGTCCCTTTCAGACTACTTCTTTCTTCCTAAAATTCTTAATTATTCCAAAACTGATAAAAATTGCCATTGGAGTTGTTTGGGAGTCGGTTTACTTACCGTACCACATACCTATTCCTTTTCGGAGTCTGGAAGTTCTGGAAAGTGTTCCTTATGTATTCCTCGGGGGTTATATGATAACCCGCAAGTATACGGGATCGCAACAGTTTTCGGTAAGTAAGAGTGTCGAACCAAACAAGGAGCTAAAGGTAGAATAAATATTCCCTCAAGTTCTATCGACCGCCGATGCAACTCTACGCACGCTTGACATTCGCTTTACCTAGAACAAGTATGAAACTAGAAGTACTTTGTAGGTGTGATAGGATAGGTTTGCAAGATAATAAAGAACACGTAAATAAAAAAGTAGGGGCTGTTTTAGATAAAGAAACAATAAAGTAAATATTAGTACAGAGCTTTTTGTTACGAGAAATTTATTTGTCCAAGGCAATCGATAACTAAACCGGTAATCATTGTTGCAATTCTATTTGAGGGAGAGGCATAAGCTAACATACTTTCTATACTTGGATCATATGCACTTATGATTGGAACTCTAGCAAGTGTCCGCAACTACTAAAGATTCATTAAGGTAAAACCCAACCATAGCATTAAAGTATCAAGTCTCCTTTTATCCCATACACAAACAACCTACTTACTCGGGTTTGTGTTTCAGTCACTCACGCAACCCACCATAAGCAAATCATAAACATATTGAAAACCCTACAGCGGGAATCCCTCACGCTTGCGCGACACGGAGGGCACAATAGGACAGCACCAATAATAAAACATGCAACTCAAACCAATCACGATCATCAATTAACCCATAGGACAAAACGGATCTACCCAAACATCATAAGATAGCCATACATCATTGGGAAATAATATATAGCTTTGAGCACCATGTTTAAGTAGAGATTACAGTGGGTGAGAGAGAGGTTACACCGCTGCATAGAGGGAGAAAGAGTTGGTGATGAAGGCGGTGAAGTTGTTGGTGACGATCACGGTGATGATGATGGCCCTCGGCGGCGCTCCGGCGCCACCGGAAGCAAGGGGGAGAGAGGCCCCCTTCTTCTTCTTTCTTGACCTCCTCCCTAGATGGGAGGAGGGTTTCCCCTCTGGTCCTTGGCTCCCATGGCTTGGGAGGGGCGAGAGCCCCTCCGAGAATGGATCTATCTCTCTGTTTCTGCGTTCTCAGATTCTACCCCTTCACCATTTCCTTTATATCTGAAGATCCATAACTCCGATTGGGATGAATCTTTCTCCCAGATCTTTCTCATAAAATTAGCTTTCTTGCACCAAAAGAAGAGCGTTAACCGCCTTACGGGTGTCCCACAAGAGCCCAGGCCGCGCCCAGGGGGGAGGGCGCGCCCCCTGTCTCGTGGCCACCCGGGACACTATTTCGTGTTGATTTTACTTCCCAAAAATCATAAATATTCCAAAAAAAATCTCTGTATCCCGTTTGGACTCCGTTTGATATTGGGTTTCTACGAAACAAAAAACATGCAACAGAGAGGAACTGGCACTGGGCACTGGATCAATATGTTAGTCCCAAAAAATAGTATAAAAAGTTGCCAAAAGTATATAAAAGTTGAATAATATTGGCATGGAACAATAAAAAAATTATAGATACGACGGAGACGTATCAGCATCCCCAAGCTTAATTCCTGCTCGTCCTCGAGTAGGTAAATGATAAAAAAGATAATTTTTGATGTGGAATGCTACCTAGCATAATCTTGATCATATGTCTAATCATGGCATGAATATTAAGACACGAGTAATTCAAAGCAATAGTCTATCATTTGACATAAAAACAATAATACTTCGAGCGTACTAATAAAGCAATCATGTCTTTTCAAAACAACATGGCCAAAGAAAGTTATCCCTACAAAATCATATAGTCTGGCTGTTGCTCTATCTTCATCACACAAAGTATTTAATCATTCACAACCCCGATGACAAGCCAAGCAATTGTTTCATACTTTAATAATCTCAAACTTTTTCAACTTTCACGCAATACATGAGCGTTAGCCATGGATATAGCACTATAGGTGGAATAGAAAATGATGGTGGGGGTTATGTGGAGAAGACAGAAAGGGAGAAAGTCTCACATCAACTAGGCGTGTTAACGGGCTATGGAGATGCCCATCAATAGATATCAATGTGATTGAGTAGGGATTGCCATGCAACGGATGCACTAGAGCTATAAGTGTATGAAAGCTCAAACTGAAACTAAGTGGGTGTGCATCCAACTTGCTTGCTCATGAAGACCTCGGGCATTTGAGGAAGCCCATCATTGGAATATACAAGCCAAGTTCTATAATGAAAATTCCCACTAGTATATGAAAGTGAAAGCATAGGAGACTCTCTCTATGAAGAACATGGTGCTACTCTGAAGCACAAGTGTGGTAAAAGGATAGTAACATTGCCCCTTCTCTCTTTTTCTCCCATTTTTTTTTCTTTTTTCATTTTTTTATTTTTTCTTTCTTTTTGGTGGGCTTCTTTGGCCTCCTTTTTTATTTGGGCTTCTTTGGCCTCTTTTATTTTTCATAAAGTCCGGAGTCTCATCCTGACTTGTGGGGGAATCATAGTCTTCATCATCCTTTCCTCACTGGGGCAATGCTCTAATAATGATGATCATCACACTTTTATTTACTTAGAATTCAATATCTAGAACAAAGATATGACTCTATATGAATGCCTCCGACGGTGTACCGGGATGTGCAATGATCTAGCGTAGCAATGATATCAAAAAAAGGACAAGCCATGAAAACATCATGCTAGCTATCTTACGATCATGCAAAGCAATATGACAATGAAAATCTCAAGTCATGTATATGATGATGATGAAAGTTGCATGGCAATATATCTCAGAATGGCTATGGAAATGCCATGATAGGTAGGTATGGTGGCTGTTTTGAGGAAGATATAAGGAGGCTTATGTGTGACAGAGCGTATCATATCATGGGGTTTGGATGCACCGACGAAGTTTGCACCAACTCTCAAGGTGAGAAAGGGCAATGCACGGTACCGAAGAGGCTAGCAATGATGGAAGGGTGAGAGTGCGTATAATCCATGGACTCAACACTAGTCATAAAGAACTCATATACTTATTGCAAAAATCTACAAGCCATTGAAAACAAAGTACTACGCGCATGCTCCTAGGGGGATAGATTGGTAGGAAAAGACCATCGCTCGTCCCCGACCGCCACTTCATCACAAAGGGTTCACCATACGTGCATGCTACGGGAATCACAAACCTCAACACAAGTGTTTCTACTAATCCACAGTCACCCACTAGCATAACTCTAATATCACCACCTTTATATCACAAAACTATTGCAAGGAATCAAACATATCACATTGAGTGATCCACAAGTTTATGTAGGATTTTATGACTAACCATGTGATTGACCAATTCATGTCATCTCTCTAAAAAGATATAAGTGAAGCAAGAGAGTTTAATTATTTCTACAAAAGATATGCCCACGCTCTAACAAATATAAGTGAAGCAAAAGAGCATTCTACAAATCGCGGTTTTCTATGTGAAGAGAAACAGGCAATCCAAACTTCAAATGATATAAGTGAAGCACATGAAGCATTCTATAAAGCCATACTCAAAAGATTTAAGTGAAGTGCAATGAGCATTCTATAAATCAACCAAAGACTATCTCATACAAGAATTTGAAAGCATACCGATACTTGTTGAAGAAAAAGGGGATGCCTTCCGGGGCATCCCCAAGCTTAGACGCTTGACTCTCCTTGAATATTTACTTGGGGTGCCTCGGGCATCCCCAAGCTTGAGCTCTTGCCTCTCTTCCTTTTCCTCATATCGAGACATCCTCGATTAGACACTACATCCACACAAAACTTCAACGGAAAACTCGGTAAGACCCGTTAGTATAATAAAGCAAATCACCACTCTAAGTACTGTTGGAAACCAATTCATAATTTTTTTTCGCATTGTGACTACTGTAATATAACTTTTCCATTGCTTAATCCACTAATATAAATTTATAGTTTCATCAAAACAAGCAAACTATGCGTCAAAAACAGAACAGTCTGTAGCAATCTGAACAATCACAATACTTATGGTAACCCAAAAATTCTACCAAAATTAGGAAAAATAAACAAGTTGTATAGCAAGACAGTTCAAAAGGAATCAGAACCAATTGACGTTCCGGTTAAAAATGTAAAATCGCGCACTACAGCCAAAGTTTCTGTCTTGCACCGTACAAACCAACAAGCATTGTAAACATCCTAAAGGCAAACCTTAGCACATTATTTTTATAAAACAATGGAATTATACAAAGGGATAATTATTTTTGTTGAAAAGTTTCTGTAATCAAGATTCACAAAGTTTCCGTGAGCATGAACAAAGTTCAAGGCTAGCTCCCACTTCAACAATGCTTGTCTTTCTTACTTTCACTTTCCTTTTTGAAAAGTTTTTTAGGTTCCCCTCTTTATTTTTTTGTTTTTAAACTATATAAAAGCACTCAACAGAAATAAATGACTCTCTATAACTTCCGGGTTGTCTTCCTGGCAGCGCTTCCTTTAAAGCCATTAAGCTAGGCATTTAGTGCTCAAGTAATGAATCCACCCGGATCCCAAGGTATATCAAAGCCAATTTTAATTAACAATGATTTTTAATTTAGTAGTGAGCACAAAGTAACATATATCATGCAACAACGAAGTCTAACTCTCTTCCTATGCATCGGCATGTCATAAAAGAACAATTCATGCACATATAGTAAAGGCCAATGCATATTATAAATAGTTTCTTGCAATTCTATAGTATGGGAAACATAGAGAGGCGGAGATATAGTTCCTCTCTCATAATAATTGCAAGTAGGAGCAGCAAGCACATGCATATCATATTCATCAAAATCATCATGTGCAATGGTAAAAGGCAGCCCATCAATATAATCCTTACTAAGCACAAACTTCTCCGATATAGTGTAGTCGGGAGAATTCAAAAAGATAATAGGACTATCATGCGTGGGTGCAATAGCAACAATTTCATGTTTAACATAAGGAACTATAGCAAGTTCATCTCCATAAGCATAATTCATATTGGCATCTTGGCCACAAGCATAGCAAGCATCATCAAAAAGGGATATTTCAAACAAATTCAAGGGATCATAGCAATCATCCTTCGGTAAGCACGAAGGGGAATTAAATAATGTATGAGTTGGAGGGTTACTCTCATTAGAAGGTGGGCACGGGTAGCTAATCCGCTCTTCCTCCTTTTGTTCTTCGCTCTCCTCATCATCTTTTTTATCCAATGAGCTCACTGTTTCATCAATTTCTTCTTCCATAGCTTCCTGCAAAATATTAGACTCTTCTTGGACAACGTTGACTTTCTTCATAAAAGCACTAATATAGTAATTGTATTCATAATTTTCATAGCAATATCCAAGTATAGCAAGATTTTCCGGCCTATAACCATCATCATCAAAAGCTTCATACTTTTCAAACAAAGCTTCAATTTCATAAGCAGCCTTAAAAGCAAAAAATTCTTCTATTTGTTCCACATCATAGTAATCATATATACCATTAGCATAAGAAGCTAAGGTTTCATTATCATTAAATTTGCATGAAAAGGGAAGGCGTGGAGCCTTCATCCTAGAGCAACAAGTAGTATCATATCTCAAGCAGAGATTCCAGGCATACCAACGCAACATAATAAATTGATCCCATAATAGTTTCCCTTTTTGTGTCGAGCGATAATCCCTAAAGTATTCACGTTGATCCAACGTGTCTCCCATTATAAAGTTGAATGGGGTTTTCTCAGGATTATCAAAGTAGTACATAATATCTCTCACATAATGAGAATCAAGGGTTTTAGGAGTTACCCCATCTACATGAGTAGCAAGTACCTCTATTTTTTTGGTATTTTGCGTTCCATATCCATAACTAAAGATAGAGAACAACTAAGAACAGCAAATAAAAATTACTTAGTGATAAAGCAAACAAGCACACATGAGAATATTCACCCCACGCTATGACTCCCCGGCAACGGCACCAAAAAAAGGTCTTGATAACCCGCAAGTATATGGGATCGCAACAGTTTTCGATAAGTAAGAGTGTCGAACCCAATGAGGAGCTAAAGGTAGAATAAATATTCCCTCAAGTTCTATCGACCACCGATGCAACTCTACGCACGCTTGACGTTCGCTCTACCTAGAACAAGTATGAAACTAGAAGTACTTTATAGGTGTGATAGGATAGGTTTGCAAGATAATAAAGAACACGTAAATAAAAAAATAGGGGATGTTTTAGATAAAGAAACAATAAATTAAACATTAGTAGAGAGCTTTTTGTTACGAGAAAGTTATTTGTCCAAGGCAATCGATAACTAGACCTATAATCATTGTTGCAATTCTATTTGAGGGAGAGGCATAAGCTAACATACTTTCTCTACTTGGATCATATGCACTTATGATTGGAACTCTAGCAAGCGTCCGCAACTACTAAAGATTCATTAAGGTAAAACCCAACCATAGCATTAAAGTATCAAGTCCCCTTTTATCCCATACGCAAACAACCTACTTACTCGGGTTTGTGTTTCAGTCACTCATGCAACCCACCATAAGCAAATCATAAACATATTGCAAACCCTACAGTGGGAATCCCTCACGCTTGCACGACACGGAGGGCACAATAGGATAGGACCAATAATAAAACATGCAACTCAAACCAATCACGATCATCAATTAACCCATAGGACAAAACGGATCTACTCAAACATCATAAGATAGCCATACATCATTGGGAAATAATATATAGCGTTGAGCACCATGTTTAAGTAGAGATTACAGCGGGTAAGAGAGAGGTTACACCGCTTCATAGAGGGAGAAAGAGTTGGTGATGAAGGCGGTGAAGTTGTTGGTGAAGATCGCGGTGATGATGATGGCCCCCGGCAGCGCTCCGGCGCCACCGGAAGCAAGGGGGAGAGAGGCCCCCTTCTTCTTCTTCTTCTTCTTCTTCCTTGACCTACTCCCTAGATGGGAGAAGGGTTTCCCCTCTGGTCCTTGTCTCCCATGGCTTGGGAGGGGTGAGAGCCCCTCCGAGATTGGATCTATCTCTCTGTTTCTGCGTTCTCAGATTCTACCCCTTCACCGTTTCCTTTATATCTGGAGATCCGTAACTCCGATTGGGGCGAATCTTTCGCCCAGATCTTTCTCATAAAATTAGCTTTCTTTAGCCAAAAGAAGAGTGTCAACCGCCATACGGGTGGCCCACGAGAGCCCAGTCCGCGCACAGGGGGGAGGGCGTGCCCCCTGTCTCATGGCCACCCCGGACACTGTTTCGCGTTGATTTTACTTCCCAAAAATCATAAATATTCCAAAAAAAATCTCCATCCGTTTTATCCCGTTTGGACTCCGTTTGATATTGGGTTTCTGTGAAACAAAAAACATGCAACAGACAAGAACTGGCACTGGGCACTGGATCAATATGTTAGTCCCAAAAAATAGTATAAAAAGTTGCCAAAAGTATATAAAAGTTGAAAAATATTGGCATGGAACAATCAAAAATTATAGATACGACGGAGACGTATCAGGTTACGGTTTCAATAATATTAGTTTCAACATTGATAGGATTACCTGAAATATAATGTTTAATTCTTTGACGGTTTACCACCCTTGGACTTGTGCCTTCGAAGTTGTTGATTTTTATAGCACCAGAACGATAGACCTCCTCGATAACGTAGGGACCTTACCATTTAGAGAGAAGTTTTCCTGCAAAAAATCTTAAACGAGAGTTAAATAATAATACATAGTCTCCTACGTTAAACTCACGCTTTTGTATCCTCTTATCATGCCAGCGTTTGACTTTTTCTTTGAATAGCTTGGCATTTTCATATGGTTGGGTTCTCCATTCATCAAGTGAGCTAATATCAAACAACTTCTTCTCACAAGCAAGTTTAAAGTCATAGTTGAGATCTTTAATAGCCCAATATGCTTTATGTTCAAGTTCAAGAGGTAAATGAAACGCTTTTCCATAAACCATCTTATATGGAGACATACCCATAGGATTTTTGTATGCAGTTCTATAGGCCCATAATGCATCATCAAGTTTTTTGGACCAATTCTTTCTAGATCTATTCACAGTCTTTTGCAAAATTAATTTGAGCTCTCTATTGCTCAACTCTACTTGACCACTAGACTGGGGATGATAAGAAGATGTGATTCTATGATTAACATCATACTTAGCAAGCATCTTACGGAAAGCACCATGAATAAAATGTGAACCACCATCAGTCATAAGATATCTAGGGACTCCAAACCTCGGAAAAATAACTTCTTTAAGCATTTTAATAGAAGTGTTATGATCAACACTACTAGTTGGAATAGCTTCTACCCACTTAGTAACGTAATCAACAACAACCAAAATATGTGTATAACCATTGGAGGCAGGAAAAGGTCCCATATAATCAAAGCCCCAAACATCAAACGGTTCAATAACAAGAGAATAATTCATAGGCATTTCTTGACGTCTACTAATGTTACCTACTCTTTGGCATTCATCACAAGATAAGACAAACTTACGAGCACCTTTGAAGAGAGTAGGCCAATAAAAACCAGATTGTAGTACCTTGTGTGCAGTTCTATCTCCAGCGTGGTGTCCTCCATAAGATTCAGAGTGACACTTACGTAGAATCTATTCCTGTTCATGCTCAGGCACACAACGTCTAATAATACCATCTACTCCTTATTTATAAAGGTGTGGGTCATCCCAAAAGTAATATCTTAAATCATAAAAGAACTTTTTCTTTTGCTGGTATGTGAAACTAGGCGGTATAAATTTAGCAACAATGTAATTAGCATAATCAGCATACCAAGGAGCGGTACGAGAAGCATTAATGACTGCTAATTGTTCATCAGGAAAGCTATCATCAATAGGGAGTGGGTCATCAAGAACATTCTCTAACCTAGACAAGTTATCTGCAACGGGGTTCTCAGCTCCCTTTCTATCAATAATGTGTAAATCAAATTCTTGGAGCAAGAGAACCCATCTAATGAGCCTAGGCTTAGCATCTTTCTTTTCCATAAGATATTTAATAGCAGCATGATTAGTGTGAATAGTAACTTTGGAATCAACAATATAAGGTCTAAACTTATCACATGCAAACACAACTGCTAAGAACTCTTTTTCAGTAGTAGCATATTTTCTCTGGGCGGTATCAAGAGTCTTACTAGCATACTGGATAACATTCAATTTCTTATCAACTCTTTGCCCTAGAACAGCACCTACATCATAATCACTAGCATCGCACATAATTTCAAAAGGTAAATTCCAATCAGGTGGCTGGACAATAGGTGTAGTGATCAAAGCTTTCTTAAGTATTTCAAATGCTTCTACGCAATCATCATCAAAGACAAAAGGAATATCTTTTTGCAATAAATTAGTCAGAGGCCTAGAGATTTTAGAAAAGTTCTTAATGAACCTCCTATAAAAACCGGCATGACCAAGGAAACTTCTTATACCTTTTATGTCCTTAGGACATGGAATCTTTTCAATAGCATCAACTTTGGCTTTATCAACTTCAATACCTCTCTCGGAGATCTTATGCCCCAAAACAATGCCTTCGTTAACCATAAAGTGACACTTTTCCCAATCGAGGACGAGACTAGTGTCTTCGCATCTCTGCAAAACTCGATCAAGGTTACTCAAACAATCATCAAAAGAGGATCCATAAACAGAGAAATCATCCATGAATACCTCACAAATCTTTTCACAAAAATCAGAGAATATAGCCATCATGCATCTTTGAAAGGTAGCAGGTGCATTACATAAACCAAAAGGCATACGTCTATAAGCAAAAGTACCAAAAGGGCAAGTAAAAGTAGTTTTAGATTGATCCTTCGCTGACACAGGTATTTGAGAGAAGCCAGAATAACCATCTAGAAAGCAGAAATGAGTGTGTTTGGATAATATTTTTAGCATTTGATCAATAAAAGCTAAAGGGTAATGATCTTTCTTAGTAGCTTTATTTAACTTACGGAAATCAATTACCATCCTATAACCTGTCATAATTCTTTGCGGGATCAATTCATCTTTATCATTAGGAACAACTGTAATACCTCCCTTTTTAGGAAAGCAATGGACAGGGCTTACCCATTCACTATCAGCAACGGGATAAATAATACCTGCCTCAAGGAGCTTTAGTATCTCCTTTCTTACCACTTCCTTCATCTTGGGATTAAGTCATCGTTGAGGATCTCTAACTGGTTTGGCATCGTCCTCCAATTTAATTTTGTGTTGGCATAACATGGGACTAACGCCCTTAAGATCATCCAGTGTATATCCAATAGCAGCTCGATGCTTCTTCAGAGTTTTCAATAATCTTTCTTCTTCTTTCTCTGAAAGGTTAGCACTAATAATAACAGGATATATTTTCTTTTCATCAAGATAAGCATACTTAAGATTATCAGGTAAAGGTTTGAGTTCAAACACGGGATCACCCTTGGGTGGAGGGGGGTCCCCAAGAATTTCAACGGGAAGATTATGTTTCAGCATAGGTTCCTGTTTGAGGAACACTTCATCTATTTCCCTTCTTTCCTTCATAAACAAATCGTTTTTATGGTCTAGCAAGTATTGTTCTAACGGATCAGTAGGAGGCACAACAATGTAAGCAAGACCAATAATCTCATCCTTACTAGGTGGTTCCCTATCATGAGGTTGTCTACAAAACTTAGCAAAATTAAACTCATGAGACATACCATCTATGCCAACAGTGATAGTATCTTTTTCACAATCAATCTTAGCACTAGCTGTATTCAAGAAGGGTCTACCAAAAATAATGGGACAAAAATCATCTTGTGGGGAACCAAGAATAAGAAAATCAGCCGGGTATTTAACCTTCCCACACAAAACTTCAACATCTCTAACAATCCCAACAGGTTTAATGGTATCCCTATGAGCAAGCTTAATAGTAACACCAATGTCTTCTAATTCAACGGGTGCAATGTCGTGCATAATTTCTTTATATAAATCATAAGGTATAGCACTAGCACTAGCACCCATATCACATAAACCATGATAACAATGATCTCCTATTTTAACAGAAATAACAGGCATGCCTACGACATGTCTATGTATCTTAGCATCTGGTCTAGCAATATTAGAAGTTTCATCGTGGAAATAAATAACATGCCCATCTAAATCATCATCCAAGAGATCTTTAACCATAGCAATACTAGGTTCAACATTGATTTGCTCAGGAGGTGTATAAGTCCTAGTATTACTCTTACGAACAATAGTCGAAGCTTTAGCATGATCCTTTATCCTAACAGGAAAAGCAGGTTTCTCAACATAAGTAGTAGGAAGAATAGGATCACTATAGGTAATAGTCTTTTCTTCGACTGTAATAGGTGCAACTACTTTCACTTCAACAGGAGGATTATATTTAAACCACTTCTCTTTAGGGAGATCAACATGAGTAGCAAAAGATTCACAGAAAGAAGCTACTATCTCAGAGTCAAGTCCATACTTAGCGCTAAATCCACGGAAAGCATCGGTATCCATAAAAGATTTAACACAATCGAACTTGGGTGTCATACCTGACTCCTTACCATCGTCGGAACCACAATCTTCAGAGTTGCATTTAATTCTTTCCAATAAGTCCCATTTGAAATCAATAGTCTTTAGCATATAAGAACCAGCACAGGAAGTATCAAGTAGGTTGCGATTATCAAGAGAAAGCTGAGCATAAAAGTTTTGAATAATCATTTCCCGGGAGAGCTCATGATTGGGGCATGAATATAACATTGACTTGAGCCTCCCCCAAGCTTGAGCGATGCTTTCTCCTTTGCGAGGCCAGAAATTATATATGTAATTATGATCACGATGAACAAGATGCATAGGATAGAACTTCTGGTGAAATTCCAACTTCAATCGCTTATAATTCCAAGATTGCGTATCCTCACATAGCCTATACCATGTCAATGCATCTCCCTTCAAAGATAAAGTGAAGACCTTCCTTTTGACAACATCATCGGGAATACCTGCAAGATCCATAAACTTCATCCACAAATATAAGGTGTAAATCGGGATGCAATGTTCCATCTCCTACAAATGGATTAGCTAGCAGTTTCTCTATCATACCCGAAGGAATCTCAAAGTAAATATTTTCATAAAGTTCAGTAGGTTGAGGAGCAACTCTTTGCTCTTATGGTCGGGGTGAAGATACCCGGAACAAGCCCTTCAAAGGATTAGTTTCCATAGTGACAAGTCACAGAAAATTTCAGCACACTATATAAATGTTTCCTTACTAAGTTCCACTCACCAAAAGCACTACACTCCCCGGCAATGGCGCCAGAAAAGAGTCTTGATGACCCACAAGTGTAGGGGATCAATCATAGTCCTTTCGATAAGTAAGAGTGTCGAACCCAACGAGGAGCAGGAGGAAATGATAAGCGGTTTTCAGTAAGGTTTTCTCTGCAAGCACTGAAATCGTAGGTAATAGATAGTTTTGTGATAAGATAAATAGTAACGAGTAACAAGTAAATAAAGTAAATAAAGTGCAGCAAGGTGCCCAATCCTTTATGTATCAAAGGATAAGCCTGGGCAATTTCTAATAATGAGAAAGGAGCTCCCGAGGACACATGGGAATTATCGTCAAGCTAGTTTTCATCACGTTCATATGATTCGCGTTCGGTACTTTGATAATTTGATATGTGGGTGGACCGGTGCTTGGGTACTGCCCTTACTTGGACAAGCATCCCACTTATGATTAACCCCTATTGCAAGCATCCGCAACTACAAAAGAAGTATTAAGGTAAACCTAACCACAACATTAAACATATGGATCCAAATCAGCCCCTAAAGAAGCAATGCATAAACTAGGGTTTAAGCTTCTGTCACTCTAGCAACCCATCATCTACTTATTACTTCCCAATGCCTTCCTCTAGGCCCAAATAATGGTGAAGTGTCATGTAGTCGACGTTCACATAACACCACTAGAGGAAAAGACAACATACATCTCATCAAAATATCGAACGAATACCAAATTCACGTGACTACTAATAGCAAGACTTCACCCATGTCCTCAGGAACAAACGTAACTACTCACAAAGCATATTCATGTTCATAATCAGAGGGGTAATAATATGCATTAAGGATCTGAACATATGATCTTCCACCAAGTAAACCAATTAGCATCAACTACAAGGAGTAATCGACACTACTAGCAGCCCACAGGTACCAATTTGTGGTTTTGATACAAGATTGGATACAAGAGATGAACTAGGGTTTTGAGAGGAGATGGTGTTGGTGAAGATGTTGATGGAGATTGACCCCCTCCCGATGAGAGGATCGTTGATGATGATGTTGGTGATGATTTCCCCCTCCCGGAGGGAAGTGTCCTCGGCAGAACAGCTCCGCCAGAGCCCTAGATTGGTTCCGCCAAGGTTCCGCCTCGTAGTGACGGAGTTTCGTCCCGTAAGCTTGCCCACGATTTTTTCCAGGGTAAAAGCTCTCATATAGCAGAAGATGGACATTGGAGGCCCACCAGGGGCCCCAGGAGATAGGGGCGCGCCCAGTAGGGGGGGCTCCACTCTCTTGGACAGGGTGTGGGCCCCCTGATGTATTTCTTTCGCTCAATAATTCTTATTAATTCCAAAAAGATGTTTCGTGGAGTTTCAGGACTTTTGGAGCAGTGCAGAATAGGTTTCCACTGTTTGCTTCCTTTCCAGCCAGAATTCCAGCTGTCGGCATTCCCCCTCTTCATGGTAAACCTTGTAAAATAAGAGAGAATAGCCATAAATATTGAGATAATGTGTAATAACAGCCCATAATGCAATAAATATTGATATAAAAGCATGATGCAAAATGGATGTATCAGTAGCCCCGCGACTTAAAGCGGGTGGACAAAGCCGATTTGAGGATCGTTTGATGACCACATGTTCTCAAGGAGAAGAACAATGTGTTGACCCAGGAGCTCGAGACAAGCCGGACACAGCTAAATGACGTTGTCTCCGAGCTTGAAGAAATAAAGATTGCCGCAATGTATTATGGCAAAGATAAAAAAACTAGAAGAAGAGGTTAAGAAACAGGCCGAAGAGATAAAGAGTTTAAAGGCCCAACTCTTGGAGGCACAGCAAGAAAACCAGAAGTTGAAGGACGGCATATTCGGTATGACTTATGAACCGTCCTAAACGTCCCGTAGTAAGAGGGGTAGTTATGAACCCTGTGGACCGATTATAGATATAATCATATAATGTGGAATGTTAAAATTCGGTTGATACATGTATGTTGACCGGCCGCCCCGAAGAGGAAATGCCCGTCCTACAAAGCGACGTTTTGAAGGATCTGGCAAAGCTGCACGAACGTGCCCGGAAGGCTATGAAGAATATGGCCAAAGCCTTATGGCCTTCCGACGTCCCTTCATAAAGTATGGAGGGGTTGGCTGATCTATTCAAGGGTGTCCAGCGTTGTTTCGAGCTATGGAAGACGTCCGCATGCCGTGAAGGCGCTCGAGAGGCATGGGCCATGGTGAAGACACAGTATACCGGTCTTGATCCGAACCATATGGCCAGAGTTCGCCCGCAGGGACCTGACGAGAAGGAAATTCCTGTAAGCTTGGTGTACGACCAAGTAATGATAGCGGTGAAATTTTCACAACAAGATTGTAAATTAGATAGTCTAAAGGATGGTGTAGAAAGGGAGTAGGCATTCGATTCGATGTACCCATGTACTTTATGACCGAACTTATCTCCTGCCGAATTGTAGGAAAATTTTGTCATCACAGACCTTCGGCTTCTACCTCCGAACCAAGAAGTTGGAGTGTTTCTGCATACTGTGTTTGACTAGAAAACATTTAGTATTATCGGAAACCAGGCAATCCGGCCATATTGCTCGAACAGACAAAATATGTTCGGTGGAGTTATGTTATATTGTTGTTTAACGTAAGAAACATCTTCCAAGAAAAATAGTTCCGTTAGGGGTTCCTTCCTTGGGCTGGGCTTGTATCTGAAGTACAGACAGTCAGTTTCATAATTTTTTTTCGTAAACAGTCTGTTGAATATGTGCCAACCAATTATTCCCTTAAGAACGCTAGCTTTCGGCTTCACCCGTCCGAGGTACAGGGCCGGATAACCCGATTGTAATAATCGCAGAGGTGCTCCCTTTACACCCTAGCCGAACAATCAGGAACATAGGGTATAAGCACAGGAGCAAGGCAACCCAGCTCGGCAAAAACTTAAGTCATAGAGGTGCATAAAATGGCAGAAACAACAGATAGTACGGATAAAAGAAGCTTGTAAGATTTTCAATAAAATGCTTCTTTTAAAAGAAGCCCCCATGTATGGTGGGGTGTATATATTTAAAGATGCGTACTCCCAACAATGCGGTTGATCCGGACATACAGTTAAGAAGAAAAGGGAAAGAATTAAAAGGGCAGAGATTCGTGTACTCTTTAATTTCTTTTGGTGAATATATCTATTATCAAGGCTGATGTGGGTTGGCAAACTTAGTTGTTACCTGCGTGATTTCAAATGCTACTGGAATTATTTTACACCTAATGATACTGCTGGTACTAATGAAGCAACTAACAGCCAAGATGAACAAGTCAGCTTAGTAGTTATGCTGTTATACAACTAAATAAAGGGATGAGCGTTCACAGGCTGACAAAGATTCGTGCACCTGTAGTTGTTGCTTGGTCGCTACACTTCATTCAATATGCATCAAGTAAGATAACATAAGAGGAAGACGTTTGACAAAACAATTATTACCATCCCTTACAAGAATTCAGTACATCAAAGAAATGAACTAATAACTGGCTCATATAATTCATGTTTTTCAACAGACTCAAGGCCATCACAGAACATTATTTGCTTCATCTGTTGCACAATTTCACCCTCTTTGCCTTCTTTTTTGCTAGGGCAATTGCGACTATCATAAATTACTATTTGTTTTCATGTCTTGCACATGCGTGCAACCTTTACCCTAGCTTCCTTCTTCTTCTTCTTTTTCTGTTCCTCTTCACTTGTTTCCTTTCCTCCCCTTATTCTTTTGCATCTCCGTACGAACATCAGTTGGTGGGTGTATATCAATTTCAGTAGGAATATTGCAACCAATAAAAGCCTCATACTCAACTTGTCTAGTCTGCTTCACACCTGATGGACATGCGTACGACCTTTACCCTGGCTTCCTTCTTCTTCTTCTTCTTCTTCTTATGTTCCTGTTCACTTGTTTCCTTTCCTCCCTTTATTCTTTTGCATCTCCGTGCGTACATCAGTTGGTGGGTGTATATCAATTTCAGTAGGAATATTGCAACCAATAAAAGCCTCATACTCAGCTTGTCTAGTCTGCTTCACACCTGATGTAGGAACCATCTCATCCAAAGGTGCTTCAATATTCAGTACACTTGATGTTAAAAAATCCATGCTTTCATATGAGTGCTTGGCCTTCTGAACTAGATCTTCCAACTTGTTATGTACAACCGAAATCTTCTTCCTCGTAGCCTCATTCAAGGAGTCGGTTGCGTTGGACCTGGCCCTGGAGAAACTGCTGATTCGGGCGTTCCCAGGGAGCCAGGCCCAGGAGTGCTTTAAGGTTCGTGCCATGCAGGCCGAACAGTAAAAGCAGGCAACCAAACAGGCCGGATTCTTCTCGTGCGGGCTGGTTGGGCCTCATGCAGGCAACCAAACATGCCCTTGATGAATGACATCTGCCGATGGAGTTAGGTCCATTTGCCGATGGCGGAGACCCATTCATTACCGAAAGCAATATGCACTTGTTGAAGGAAATCAAAGAGAAGGATGGTTCCGTTCAGTGATGCTGAAGATGTGTTCTAAGTTATGCTTTGCTGTTCCATGTGTACCAAGTCATTTGCGTTTGCAAAGTGTACTCAATTAAAGTGTCTATTTTAGTCTTTTGCGTTTACAGGCATAAGAGTTCAAACAGATCAAGTGTAATTCCTTGACCATTAGGACGAAACTAAAGGTGAGTATTAACTGCCATGTCCAAAATATTTATCACTATCGTTCATGCATTGTTCGTCAATGTTTAAGCTCCCGATTATATCCGGTATTAGCAAGAACCTGTATAAAAATACATGAATCTTACTTGAATATATTAAAGAGGGTGAAACTAAACTTTGTTATTTGGATTAGTTGCCTCACTGAAGAAATGGCCGTTTATTACCTGTGTGAAAAACTAGTTACATTGATCATTAGAGTTTGTCTTGAAAAATATTTTCGCAACTTGTTTGTTAGGTGCTTCTTTGCCAATTCAGTGAGCAACCTCTAGCTGGGTAGCCTTGATTTACATGACCTTTTACTAGTAGTGTAGCCTCAAGGCACCATTTGTTTAACTAATGAACAAACCAAAGCAAATTTTGTAATACAACTTGAATAACTTCAGATACACTCCTTCAGGGGAAAGTTCTTCAGACAGATTCATGCTATAGTTCTTTCGACGAGGAAATCATGTCGGGGATACAAGAAATCAATGCCAACAGAGAGAAGCCCACATATAATTATGTTCCATGGGGGGGGGGATCTTGGAAAAACAAAGATCGGGTGGGTCAGTCACAGTCTCATGGACATGTCGGCACGACACATGGTCGAGGTCAATGAGAGTTTGAAGCTCAAGTGCTCCCTAGTTCTAGTGATCCAAGTGGATTTGCTGAACAAGAACATAATGAAAATAGCACAAGCGTCACACAATTTTACTCGAAATAACTAGGATGGTTGTGAGGTAAGTTTCTTGGTTTCGCCCGGTTTCCTTGGATAAACTGGACAACTCTAGTTCTTCTAACAGGAAAGGCAATGCTCCTGCCAATTCCTGAATGAATTGTTTGGTAATAGAAGTGAAGCATGCCATGTTTCATACATGCCATAAGTCCACAACTAACTCAGGACTGCTAACTAGGTCTTGGCCCATTCCTCGGACACAACTTTTGACAAACTTTATTCAAGCTTGAGATACAATGCAATAAGCCTACTAGGAGGGAAGAAGAGCGGAAACAACTGTGTCCTTTTCCTCGGTATTGGTCTTGGGGTCTCGTCCAATTTTCATCAATGCTTCACAAATCAACTTGTCCTCATCTTGTGTGTATCCTCCCACCTTCCTTTGTGCATTTGCTTGATGAGAGAGCTCCTCGTGGAACAATGGCTCATCTTCAGTGTCCACACCCTCTTCTTGCCCTTGGTTGTCGTGGTTGTCTATGTACACATCATCTTCTTGCCCTTGGTTTGTCGTGGCCGTCGATATCTTCTTTCCCTTGGACGTCCATGTCCTCTTGCCCTTCCATGTACTAGCTGCGTCCGTCTTGGCTTTGGGTCTCGTCGTCATCAATATAGTACGCTTGGCCACCCTTCTTGATCATGCACTCAATTCATTGTAGTAGGCCGGGTCTTCATGAGTCGGCGGGATCGGTGGCTCATCGAATAGCTTGCGGGCATCGGGATAGCTGCTCGTAAGGATCTCCTGTGCACGCTTCCATTGCGTCCCGATGGACTGGCCAGCAATTGGTGCGACGTTGAGGTCAAGGGCCGTCACCACAGGGAATGCCGGCGCAATTTCACTCACTACCGTGGAGCCATCCCGAGGCGACCCGAAGAAACGGGGCGCCCCCGTGTCGTGTTCAGGATGGAACCCGTACAACAGTGGTGTCATTGAGGTGCGCTGCTGCGACTTCGGATGTGGTCGGCGGGCAACCGACGAGCCCGTGCTGGCTGAGGCAGCAGCTGCGGCGACGAGAATGACCGGCTCGCTATGAATCCCTAGCATGAGAAGGGCACATTGCCGACGATGAGACCAGTCTCCGCACCAGCGTCGTTGCCGCACATAGCCTCGACTGCGGCGCGGGCGGCGGCGACATCTTTTTGTTCTGCCGCCACATTCATCCGGCCAGCCATCTGCGGCCCTCTACTTCGGCGTGAGCTCCTTCTTCAGCTTCTTCTTTGGGCGCATGGAATGGGTGGCCACACTGTTGGCCGTGGCGCCTAGGGTGGAGGCGGCGACAGGGTTGGGCGCGTCGTCTATCAAGCAAGGGCGGGAGGGTTTTGGGGGAGACGGTGGAAATGGAGTGGACGTCCCCCTGACAAATGGGTCGTGGGGGGACAAGAAGCGCGTAACGGGCATGTGCGTCAACGCAAACCCGGCTCAAATTTAGGCCGGAAATGAATCACGACGGACAAAATATAGAACAGGTTCGTTTGCGTCTCCGCATTTAGCTGTGTTTTTATCCGCGCGGAGGCAAACAGACGCGGCTGATGAAATGGGTCGGCACCTTTGAGCTGACCTAATGTCGGGAGAGGAAGAATTGAGTGGAGGATTTGCATCTGAGCGCCGGTACTAGCGAAGATGGACGGTGGATGGCAAGTTTTCGTGGCGCTCTTCAACACGTCCTGAACAGATTCGCGCGTCTGCCCGTGTGTCCATGCTGAACTCGGATTCCGGACGCGCTTCCTTAATCCGAATTGGACTGGAGCTCGACTTGCGCAGCAGAATCTATATAAGCGTACTACATCCACAAGAGGATTCATAGCTTTCCTTGATCGCCCAACCTTGTGCCTACCCCGCGAGACAAGAGCACCACCGCTAGCGCTAGGTCACACAGAGGACAGAGCTCGCGTCCGCCGCCACGCCATGGCCGCGCCCACGCAGAGCAGCCCGCTCCGCCGATGGAAGCGTTTCTTCCGCGCCTTCGACTCTGTGGATGCCGCCATCAAGCCCTCCGACCCTGACCACTCACGCGACGAGCTCCGGCGCGCCAGGGTCAACATCGTGGAGCAGCTCTGCGACGCCGCGGACGACGACCAGGCGGAGCGCCTCTGCCGGATTCTCGACGACCACATGGCGGAGTCCCTTGAGACGCTGCGGCTGGTTCCGGTGATGCCAAAGGTGTTCGCTTCCACGGACCTCGCCAAGTCCGTCTGCGCGCTGCGCAGGCACGAGTCGGAGCGCGTCCGCATCCTGGCCAGTGGAGTCGTGAGCGGGTGGAGGGCGTCGATGAAGGACGAGCTCGCCAAGGTCAGAGACGCCCTGCACAAGCTTGACAACATCAACATGCCGCAGACAAAGGAGATCACCATCGATCAGCAGCAACATGTCTCCGCCGATTCTGACATAGCCAAGGCGAAGGCGTCGGTCATGAAGACGGTGGCAATCAGAAAGGGTGTGTCCAGTTCCGCCGCCGGTGACCGTGCTGGGCTCTGCTCCGAGGAGAAGATGGAAGCCGCGAAACGCAAGTTCCGCCAAGGTTACCAAGAAGCAGAGGACGCCAAACGGCTGCGCAGGACACAATTGGTGCAGGCGCCCAAGATGATGCAGCCAATCAGGAGGTGCACCAGCTCCATGGTCAAGAAAACCTTCGCGATCAGGACGCAGCTTCACATGGCTTAGGGTTCTAGCTCAAACAGTTGGAAAGATCTAAACTAATGTTTCTGCATCCTTCTTTTCGAACATTCAGTACTGCAGTTGTAACTAGCATGACTGTAATGCAGTTGCTTGCTTGCTTGCCTGTTATGTACATGATCCAAGGAAGTTGATGAATTGAAAGCTTCAGTGTTACGAATCTGCTGAAATCTGCAAACAAATTACTCTTCATGTTGGGAAAGATGTGTCTGTGTCGAATTGTAATTCTGCACGTACCTAAGCAGTAAGCAATCAATAAAGATTCTCTTTTACAATTTGAGTTCTTATTATGTCCGTGTTCAGACTTGTAGGCCAATTTGAATTCAATCAAAATTGACGAAATTCTACTCTTGTGGGACGGAGGTGGCACATATGTACGACAAACCATGATATACAACCACAAAAAAGAAAAAAAAATGAGGTTTGCAAGTTGGATTGTACTAAACACAGGTAGCATACAAAACTGTCGTTTTCTTTTTGAAAAACACCCGTCCATATATTAATTAATTAAAATGTCATTAAAATCGTTCATAACAGCAGGCGCCACACAGGGCAGAAAATTATTAAAAAGAAAACCATCACATCTATTATCGAAACTAAATTTAGCAATCTCATGCGCTACCGAATTGGCCCTTCTATTTATTTTTGATAATTTGAAGTTTCCCAGAAACCTGATCATGCTAAGTGCTTCCTTCTTGAGGTCTATGAGAGAGGATCTGTCACAACTTTCATTTGCTAGGAAAGAAGCCATGAACGCACAATCGGTTTCCAAAATAATAGGCATATTAAGAGAAATACCGATATAAAGCCCAGCTAGGCATGCTCGAAACTCCGCTTCATCCACACCAGAGCATAACCCAATAAAGTCCCAAGATGAGACAATGATATCACCTGTACAGCTCCTGGCCACCACCCAAAAGGAGGCGGCTGCCACACCTCTCTGGACCTCACAACAGTATTACTTGCACCCAAACCAGCCACCACCTCTTTTCCTTTGTAATTGGTGATTACCTCATTTGTAGGCTGACACGACGAAAATGCCAACCAATAACTTTTCAGAAACATGGCGGATCCTTTAACAGATTCTTTTCCTTTCTCAAAAATCAAATCATTCCTTGAGTGCCAAGCTCGCCAGAAAAGAAACAAGATCATTCTGTGCCAGGGGAAGAGGCTTTCATTTTTCTGGGCCTGACTGATTACTTATTTTATTAGACCAGTTAAGTTGTTCGCAAAGGGAGCACAAAACTGCCATTGTTGAACTGACGTGTATTAGGTTTTGCCTTCTTTAGTTTACACATCGGGGTTTTTTAACGGGGAAAGGCTTGTGAGATCGTGGCATCCTTCATGTAGAGTAAATATTTACAGGTGTACATGATTCCCCTTTCATACATGACGCAATGACATTACTAGCATTCAGAACCCTGATTCGGTTCTTATCTGCAGACCATGAGAGCCAATTATCACACTCCATGGTCACCACTGATGAACAGCGGCAGAGACCCCTCTTCATCCTTTCCATCCCCAAATGATGCAGTGTCCAACCATAATCTGGAATCCTACAAAATGACCAAAAAAAAAACTTATTTGGGCTTCTCTTCATCGGCTTGACAAGTTTGTGGACAAAAAAGTTCTTTTCTGGACTGCTGACTTGCATCCACTTGCAAACTTATCTACATGCAGCGAAATTTACTCAAATTTCAAAATGTACTAGACCTTTATACCTTAAATTAAAACAACAATGAACTTTATAATCAGAACAAGAATGAAACTGGTCAATTGATTGATTACTTCCATTTAAAACGAAGTGTTTTTTTGCGGAATAACTTCCGATCTGTTCATTTTCAATTATGGTAGTACCACGAACATCAGAAATAATAAAAATTAGATCCAGAATTCCAGATACATAGACCACATAACGGCGACTACAAGTACTAAAGCGAACCAAAGGCGCGCCGCCATCATCACCCCTCCCTCGTCAGAGTCGGGCAAAATTTGTTGTAGTGAATAGTCGGAAGTCATCGTGTTAAGGCCCATAGGACCAGCGCACCAAAACAACAACCACTGTCGTTGAAGAGTAGCGTAGACCGGAACTACCCAACCCGAAGACACACGAAGGAAGCAGACTACGCCCAGATCCGTGCAAATCCACCAAGAACAGGTCCAACGAAGACTGATACGTCTCCAACATATTTATAATCTATGAAGTGTTCATGCTATATTTACATCAACTATATATCATTTTGATGCATTTTTATATTATTTATATGGACTAACTTATTAATGTAGTGCCAGTGTCAGTTCCTATTTTCTTCATATTTTTTGTTTCACAGAAAATCAATATCTAGGAAGGCCAAAATGCCATAGGAATTTACGGTGTTTTTTATTGAATGTATATGATTTTTTGGAAAAATAATCAATGCAAGATGGTGCCTGAGGGCCCCAGAAGCCAGGCCGACACGGCGCGCCCCCCGACTTGTGGGCAGCCCTTAAATCGGTTGGAGCCCTTCTTTCGCCACAAGAAAGCCAATTTCCAGAGAAAAAATCCCTCAAAATTTTAGCCCGGTCGAAGTTACGGATATCCGGCTATAAAAGAAATGGTGAAAGGCCAGAAAATATACGTGAAATAGAGAAGAAAATAGAAATATCCATTCTCGGAGGGACTCTCGCCCCTTCGGGCGCCATGGAGGCCAAGGGCCAAACAAAGAACCTCTCCCCGTCTAGGGGGTGTGGGAGCTAAATCCGACAGATCTCGGGTAGGGGGGCACGAGCTGGTGATCTTGACTATATGGTAACAGGAAGTATAGAGACATGATCTTTACCCAGGTTTGGGCCCTCTCGAAGAGGTAAAACCCTATGTCCTGCTTGTATTGTACTCTCACCGTTCGAAAATACTTGTCGATTTTCATACATTTCTGCGACAAGTAGTTCCGAACGGATGGAGTATTGATTGTGGATGGGTACAAAGTACAGGATGATCTACCTCGAGATCGTATGAATGAATCTAACCTGCCTCTATGGACTAAACCCGTGGCTTATATAATGCACGGGGTACCTAGGGTTACATATGCCGGTTACATCTAGATATAACATGCCAACTATTTGAATATGCCTTGAAGTGTACACCAAGTCTGTGGAGGACTCTATCTTGAGCACGTTGAGGGCCATGGTATACGTGGTCCAGTCTTCGGTAGTCGGTGGTCCCTGGGCTGGCCCGGCCCATGATTAATATGCCGACGTGGTTTGTACCTCCTAATCCAGGACACCGTCAGGGAGGCCATGATGGAGCAAGCTAGAGGGGGGCCTCTCTTTCCTTCTCTTCTGGTGGCGCCTGAGTGCCATTGGGGGAACCATCATCGTGGTGATCATCTTCATCAATGTCGTCATCTTCATCACCTTTCTCATTTTTTTCCAGCGGTCCACTCTCCCGCAATCCACTATAATCCCCTATATGAACATGGTGTCCTACCGCTTTATCCGATCTTCTTTTTTTAAACAGTACAATCGAAGTCATTCACCCCTATGAACACACCCACATCGTACCTCTACGAGCACCTTCGAAAGACTGAGCTAGCATAACATCCTCAGATTTTACAAAGTCACCACATGCGCCTCGCAGTCGATGGAATTGTCTCCTATCGCTGGAAGCCTGAAATAAATCCAGGAATAATACGAGCACCAATGTCAAATTTAGGACTTGAATCTTGGTGGACTCGGGATACCACTCTCCTCCTACCATCCAAGCAGAGATTGGTTCGCTATCGGATCTTATCTTAATATATATGGTTTCGAAGTTTATTACTAACCTTATTATTTGATCGGGGTTGGATTTTTTTTGGAGCCATGCAGAGAATTGCATGTTATCTCCCCTCCATTTCAAAATATAAGATGTATTACTTTTCTAGTAGTTAAATTTTCTTAGTTTGACAAAAATTATAGCAATGTATATCAGCATTTACAATATTAATTAAATAAAATAGAGCTATTGACGATCTAAATGACAATGATTTGGTATTATAGACATTGATATGTTTCCTGTACACTTTGGCCAAAGTTGTAAAAGTTTGACTTCTAAACGTTTGCAAAGTTGGAACCGTCTTTTTGAAAAAAGAATAAACCTTATATTTTGGAATGAGAGAAAATCATTATAGAAAAGGGAAACAAATTGCCACCCATTTTGAAGTTTGAGATTGATAGCCTAAAATAATTATAACCGATTTTCCATGGAGCTCAAGCCTTCTCTGAAGGCCGGCCGCACACTACGCCTAGGTCCACCTACGAGCTGTGTCGTACTCCCTTCATCTGAAAATACTTGTCATCAAAATAGATAAAAAGAGATGTACTCCCTCCGTTCGGAAATACTTGTCGCACAAATGGATAAAATTGAATGTATCTAGAATTAAAATATGTCTAGATACATCCATTTCTCCGACAAGTATTTTTGGACGGAGAGAGTATCTAAAATGATCAAAATGATACATAAAATGGAGTAGAAGTCAATGACTCTAAAGCATCAATTGGACGTTGCACGACACAAAGCTATGATTAAAGATGCAAACGATCATTTGATAAAAAATTGTAATTATTAGTGTTACAAAAAATTTGTATTGAATTGTGGGCCCCTCCAGGTAAGGAGGATCCATGAAAGTTTGTTATCTGTTGGGTTGTGGATGGAAATAGACCATGCAAAGTGCAAAGTTTGTTGTCTTGTTTTTTTAGTAAATCAACGTGTGTGTTCTATCTTCCCTTAAATCTTTTAGCATGTCTTAATCAATAAACATTTTTATTTTTCTCCATGATGTGGGTCAAGGTTCGCTCATATAATATTTGGTAATGCGATAAACCATTTAATCTATGTGCCAAGATTCGTACAAATTTGTGCTGCATTTCCTTTTTCCGGTCGCAACATTGTGTAATTTTTTTCCAAAATGGATTGAGCCAATTCATTCTGGATTTACAGGTTAGTTTTCCTTTTGTTTTTGTTTGTTCTTTTAAAATTATTAGCTATTTTCATTCTTCTCATTCTTTTCTTGTTCTCTTTTTCTCTCATAATTCCTCCTTTGAAATATGTTCGTGTGTTTTTTTCATTTTTACTTTTTGGCTTTTATTAATTCTTAATTGTTCATATTTATTGTCGTCAATTTTGTAACCATACTATCAGCTACATGTACATCTATCCACATGCGACTACACACATCGTATTCTCTCTTTTTTTTCCTTTTTTCATCTGGAGAGGGGGTAGTTGCATGTTTGTCAATACGCACACAACTGCAAGGGTCGTCCCCGACTACAACTGCATGTCTTCGACGCAATCGCAACTCAACGGTTTATTTGTCGGGAGAGGGGGATAGCTGCATGTCTATCAATAGGCATGCAACTACAAGTGTCGTCCCCGAGTGCAATTGCATGTGTTTAATGCGGCTGCAACTTTGTGATGTTTTGTCAGAAAGGGAAAAGTTGCATGTTTGCTACTAGGCACGTAACTGCAAGTGTCACTCCCACCGCAACTCTCTGATGTTTTGTTCCGGGAGGCAGTTGCATGTCTGTCATTAGGCATGCAACTGCATGCCCACACACCCCGATCGAAACTGGCCTTTGTTTTTTCTTTTGTAAATGGGTTATGCAAGAGGGGTACAGTTGCATGTCCGACACTAGGCTTTGCAGCTACAAGTGTCGCCCCATCTACAACTGCATGTCTCCCTCATGGCTGCAATTGGTCTTGTGTTTTTGTCGGATTTGTCTTATTGTTTCTTTTCTAAATTAGTGATGTTTTGGATATTTATCTAAAAAATAATGCCACTCAATTTTGCGCACACCTGGACCACACATTTTTCTTAATTTATTTTTCTTCTTTTTTGTGGCAACAATATGTGCTCAAAGAAATACAAACACGCCACATTTTTTTAGAACAACTACACTTTTTTGTATGAATTATGTTTGTTTGAGACACACTACAGTGAAATCGACTGGGAGAGCTGACATAGACACCCATATATTGGGAGAGCTGACATAGATACCCATATATTTGACAGCCCAAATACAATCAAAGAAAAAAAATAAACCAATCTAAAAGAAAGAGAACAAAAAACAATAGGAGGCTGCCCACGTACAAGCAAGAAATAAAAAAACCCAACACGAGACAAGCAATTTGGAAGAATAAAACAAAGGACAAAAGCAGTCCACCCAAGAAGACAAGAAAAAAAAAGGACAAAAAGAAAGCCATGTACATGTTAGACAAGCCTAAAGGGAAACGAAGGAACGACAAGGAAGTCGAACGGGGCATCTGCAGAACGCTAACATCAGTCGACTTAGACTTCGCGGTCGACTGAGTTCTAGACAGACCCTAAACCTTATATTTTGGAGTGAGAGGAAATCATTATAGAAAAAGGAAACAAATTGCCACCCATTTTGAAGTTTGAGATTTATCTCTACTACCTAAAAGAACCGTAAGGTTCCGTATCCCCTCTTACGTCCCACACCTTCGTCCATCCTTTCCCGTTCGCTATCCCACACCCCTCGACCAGATTTCCTTCCTATCTATGTTTGGCAAAACAATCAATTTCTGTATGGTAATCAATCTCAATTTACGGCAATTATGGACGCTAATCTCTCCTGTACCCTGCGCCCTTGGACGCCAGCGGCAATTTCTCATTTGAGGGGAGAGCTGGAGACGATGCCATGATGTGGAGCATCTCCAGAGCACCCTCAGATCGACAAGGATTACACCGAAGAAACCTTATTCTTCTGTGGTGGCCTGAGAGATCAAGTGGCGAGCATCGGTGGGCGGCGGAAGCGAGGTACCCGTTTCTTCTCTCTTCTAAGCCTGCATCATTTTTCTCCTTGATCTCCTGGAATGGCGCGCGGCGACGGCGACGTACTAACGCGGCGCGGCTGATCGAGGGAGCAGGGGGAGGCAGACTTGAGGGGCGCAGGGACTGAGAACGTAGCGCGGCTGGTCGAAATCAATATCTGCATGTATCTCCGCTTCTTGACCCGCCATGCCGCCGTGCCCGTCTCCAGTCGACCACCTCCACGTCGCGCCACTCCGCGCCAATCTGCGACGCCGCGACCTCTGCTTATTTCTTTCAGATTGCCTAATTCACATCCTGTGGTCTTCAGCTCCCACCTCCCAGTCCCAGGTCCAAAGCAAGCAGGGTCCAGGGGGAGAAAATCAATGGAGGGCCAGGTGGACCACACCTCCGCCACCAGCGGGCAGCGGCGATGCCTTCCCGTTCCTCTATCGCCTCATGGTCGAGTCCTCCTCTCCCCAACCGTCGAGCTCGCCGCTCCAGTGGCGTTAGCAGGATGGTGTACACGGGCTTCACGAACATGTGGCTGTCTAGGCTCCGGATGTGGTCAACGCCGATGAGGACTCGAACAATCCGTAGAGCCGCACCAGGTATAGCTACTCTTCCTCTTCAGTCAACAGCAAGACCATTCTGTTTATGGAGGTTGCAACTCACACAAATTTGTGGGTTTGGAAAATAATTCTGTAGTCGACCATGTTCTCCATTAATTCTCATCCCTGTCGATTTGTCGTCAAAATTGCGCTTGCCATGTCCTCCATTAACGCATGGAGAAGCTGAGCCCCCAGGCCGGCCGAGGGAAGCCCTTCTGCGCATGCTGCTTTCCTATGTGGCCTACTGTATGCCTGTATCAGCTTATCGCAGCTACTAATTAATCACAATCACATGTGGAGATCGATCGACAATAATAAAAACTAACCGATTAAAATGCTTCAGATCAAGACCATTTAATAGTTTTTTGGAAAAATTGATTAAACAAGCCCTGAAAGAAAGGAGCAAGTGGAAGAAAGAAAGGAGCCATAACGAGATGTTGAGAACAAGACATATTCTTTGGATTAGCTAATATTTGAAAATCAGCATGCTTTTGATGATTGCCATGGATAAAACAAGTATGTATTTCTTTTGATTATCGATATAGCACAACTTAGTCGAGTGGACCGAACAACATTGGATTCGAGAGGTCATTTAATAGGAAAATTTGCACTACAAGTTTCTTCACCATTGAGCACAATTCATTACTCTCTATGGCCTGCAGACTTTATAGTTGTTGGTTCATCATGCATACACCTCTACAACTAAGAACTACAAGATGATATGCTTGTTCTGTTCTACATGATTAGTTGTGTATAAAATTTATGGTGGAGTAAAGAGGACTGAAGTTTAGTAGCAGTTCCAAATAGATTATTTTCTACAACAATACATATTTCTTTTGCAATCCATACAAATAATGTTCATGTAAATAAGTATGTATTTGAGGCAGTTGTAACTTGCACTCTGCATTTCAACGGCTTAGGGTTGTTACATTATTCCATTCAAGTTATTTCCAAAGTGATTTTCTTGCAACGGTCATAATTTTACATCAGTTTACATCATCGGTTTTGTGTAGATTGCATTTTCTGTTCTTTCGTGGGGGTGCCGGATGCGCTATTGACGGCACTAGCATGTTTGGGTGGGAGAGATAGAGATAGTGGGTGGACAAAGAAGAGTGACTTATAAAGTATTTTTAGAAAGACTACTATATTTTTCTGAAAAGCTTGATGTATGCATGCAGACTATACTTGCACAATCCAAAATATTTGTACACCGCATGGGCAATTACCTATATAATAAAACTTAAAAAAAAACATAAGGTTTCATGTTTCACTTTCATTTACGTCCTTCGTTCAACCTTCCCCATATAATAATCAATCACCTCAATTTACTTATCAATTTTACTTTAATTTACTTACTAAACTTCTTATCAAATATAAGGTAAATCGTGGGAACAAGAAAATAAATATTTATTTACACAATTTCATTAATATGGGCAGATAAATCAGAAGGTAATGTATGCATGGGGAATACTTATATCCCGTTGCAATGCATGGGCATTATCCTAATAACCTAAAATAATTATAACCAATTTTCCACGGAGCTCAAGCCTTCTCTGAAGGCCTGAACGCCTGGCGCACACTCCACTTACGAGCTGTGTCTTACTCCCCCATCCAAAAATACTTATCATCAAAATAGATGAGAAGAGATGTATCTAAAATGGATACTTGTCATCAAATGATCCCTAAAATGGAGTAGAAGCCAACGACTCTAAAGCATCAATTGGACGTTGCAGGACACAAAGCTATGATTAAAGATGCAAACATCATTTGGCAAAAAATTGTAATTATTAGTGTTACAAAATTTTTGTATTGAATTGTGGGGCCCTCCAGGTAAGGAGGATCCCTTCAAAAATTAGCGTATGCTGCGTATTGCAGTGTGCACACGGTATTCTTTAGTAAAAGGCGAAAGAATAGTTCGCTTTGTGCCCGCTGCGCAGCTGCGTGCTTTCGAATGGACGACTTGGCCCTCCTTATATACTGCTGTCTGGTAGCGCTGTGAGCTCGAGTAGCGGTGTGGGACTATTCTCTGTGCGAAACGAGAGCCTCCTCCGCGCAGCCGGGAGCAGGTGCGAAAGGCCGAGGCCTTCACGGACGGGGGCAACCTAGTAGGCTTTTGGGCCCCGTGATACTGCTACCGGGAGCAAATGCCAGAGGCCGCATACTTGCAAAAAGAAAAAAACACAAACCTCTCGCTCAATCTCTACTATTAAAGGGGGATCGAACGTCGTGATGGTTCGACCTCGTTCGATCCCCCTCCCTTCGAACTCCCACACGCACGCAGCAGCCCACCAACATAGCCCACGTACGAAAAAACACCAACTCAGCGCCCGCAAAAAAAAATACAACAACTCAGCCCACGTACGAGATCCACAGTTCAACACACGAACGATAAGTCCATGGAACCCCACGATCGCGCCCAGTCAACAAAAAAACAGCTCCGCAACCCACGAACGAGGACGAGGTCCATCGACCAAAAATCAAACTTCTTCGACCCGCCAACGAAAACGCCAGTTCTTCCTGGCGTACGAGCTCCATCAAGACGCCAGTTCTTCCTGGCGTACGAGCTCCATCCACACGCGAAAGCACGCCGCCAAAACAGAAACGCCGCTTCAATCGTCGTCCGGCCACATCGTTCGCACGCGAGCTGTGGGAGCTGCAGCCTCTGCTGGTCGCCTCCAAACACAACCTCCGCTCGACGGTTGTTGCTGCGTCATCTCCTGAGCGCGCCTACCGTCTTCTTTCTCTCCGATGGCAAAGGAAGTTATGTTTCATGGTGCCTGAACTCCCTAGGTTTGCCATCCTGACCTGTTCAAAACTTCATAATGTTAATACTCAGATTGCATCTTTAACTTATTTGAACATATCACTTATTCCCCAAAGTTGCAAAATCTAATCAGTCTATAATTCTGCCCAGTAAATTTTAACACCATTTGGTAGATCATGCAGGAGAAAGATTGCAAGTGTACAGTGAAGTTAGGCCATAATTCTGCCCAGTAAAGTTAGGCCATAATTTTGCACAACAGTAAGGCACCCCATAACTGAACAGAAAACACAGAACAAAGCAGAAAGAGGCAACTAAAGAGGCACATACCTAGCATAATGTACTGACATTGTAGTTAGAGAAGCAAATTGTATAAACTTGGGCTTTGGCAAGATAACAGCAGGTATGCCCATTGAGAAAAACATGTAGCAAGCTTCCAATCTACCACCAAGGATAATGACGTCTCTATCTAGCATCTACCCAGTTTCAGTAAATTAAAACAGGCTGATTGTTACGGTCTTGTATGTTGTCACCTGGACCAAATCCCACCATGTTTTTGTATGGAGGACGATGCAAAAAATGCAGGAGAGAGAAACAAATAAATCTAATTTTGGCAATCCAGTACAGACAATATGTATTATATCACGTAGTATGAAGAAACAAAGTCAAGCACTTACGAGAGCCTTTGGTGCAGTGAAATTTTGAGTGGGAGTCTGTATTATTACAGTTTGGTACCATCCAAATGACAGCCCCGTAAATCAGCTCCAGCCGACACACACCTTTGCTTCCACAGCTCATGCATAACCAGCCGACACACACCTTTGCTTCCACAGCTCATGCATAACCACATACCCGGGGATTCAAATCAACCTACAAGAATATTAATCCATTAGTCAGATCCAAGATGACACCAAATCAAATTGGTTAGGATGTGTGTCGATGCTTGGTGGCTTCGCCCGCCATCACCGAGCTATCAAAATCACAAGGCTACTGCTCGCATTTCACAAACACATCATATTACAATCACATGCCTCATTTGGACGTCATATGCCCGAACTCCCTAGGTTTGCCATCCTGACCTGTTTCAGCAAGCAAAGTAGTTATACTAGACTCCTGTTCAAAACTTCATAATGTTAGTACTCAGATTGCATCTTTAACTTTTACTCCAACTACACTGAACAAGTTCTGGCATCTCAAATGTGTCTTTTCAGCAACTACATTTGAACATAGCACTTATTCCCCAATTTACAAAATCTAATCAGTTATGCCACCTGTTCTGTTCCCACAGTTAAGTTCCTATAGTATGTCATATCATTTTTATAATGCAAAAAGACTGTAGGTTTATTTTAGTAAGAAGAACATGTGTTGAAACTGTCAAAATAATCTAGGAAATTCTGAAATTGCAGTATAAGATTAGGTAACCTCAGACCATGTTTACTTTTACTGGATTCTAGAAGAATCGTAAATGAAAATGAAACATTACATCATGGGAACAAACATGCCTCGCGACAGGAATAGTGATAGAAGGAAATACTTTCATTTAAGCTCACCTCCAGAATACTTTCTCTCCACTCCTTTCCCTCCACCTTCATTCTTGTCGCCATGTCTGAGCCCTCTTTTTACTGAAATATACAAACTTCATCCGTCAACATATAATAGCAAAATCATTTTACTTTGGAAGAAACCATATGCGAAGAACATGTCTATGAAAATGAACAAGTGAGTCCTAAAAGCATGTTAAATGAGTCACCATAGGTCATATCATTTTTGTTATTCAATTCATATCATTTTTTAATGCAAAAAGACTGCAGGTTTATTTAAGCTTCTATAGGACAGAAAGATGTCACAGCACAGAGAGCGTCTCTATGATAAAGGAAAAAAAGGTATGTGTATGCCAATCACATGTCTGCACATAAGGTATTCAATAAGCTTCACAACTTAACTTACATTAATCTTATCAGTTGTCGAATATGAGAGGACACCCAGATCACAACTCACCAATACACACCGACCACCATCTGGTTTTTTCATACGCAAACAAACACGCACTACTAACTACAGTGTTTTGTCTTCCGATGATGATGACAATGTGCCCACGCAACTGCCTATGATGATTCCTATAGCCGGCAATCTCAAGGCCTTTCAGCCAGTGCCGCATGTGGAAACATCAATCGGTATCGCCCTTACACACGACTTTTTTTTAGTTTGCATTTATACATTTGTTAAAACAAAATGGTTCTTCAGGAAATCATTCTCGTGAAGGCACTTACTATGATCACCATGCATCACTGCGAGTAACAGAGAGAAGCATTGATCATAATATTGGTTCAGACATAGCACTTGGACTCGACACTGAAGACAATGTCCCCGAGCACATTGCTTCAAATGATATCATTAAAT
>NC_041393.1:606136437-606137450 GCF_002162155.2 Triticum dicoccoides | reverse complement strand
AACAAAGCAGAAAGAGGCAACTAAAGAGGCACATACCTAGCATAATGTACTGACATTGTAGTTAGAGAAGCAAATTGTATAAACTTGGGCTTTGGCAAGATAACAGCAGGTATGCCCATTGAGAAAAACATGTAGCAAGCTTCCAATCTACCACCAAGGATAATGACGTCTCTATCTAGCATCTACCCAGTTTCAGTAAATTAAAACAGGCTGATTGTTACGGTCTTGTATGTTGTCACCTGGACCAAATCCCACCATGTTTTTGTATGGAGGACGATGCAAAAAATGCAGGAGAGAGAAACAAATAAATCTAATTTTGGCAATCCAGTACAGACAATATGTATTATATCACGTAGTATGAAGAAACAAAGTCAAGCACTTACGAGAGCCTTTGGTGCAGTGAAATTTTGAGTGGGAGTCTGTATTATTACAGTTTGGTACCATCCAAATGACAGCCCCGTAAATCAGCTCCAGCCGACACACACCTTTGCTTCCACAGCTCATGCATAACCAGCCAACACACACCTTTGCTTCCACAGCTCATCCATAACCACATACCCGGGGATTCAAATCAACCTACAAGAATATTAATCCATTAGTCAGATCCAAGATGACACCAAATCAAATTGGTTAGGATGTGTGTCGATGCTTGGTGGCTTCGCCCGCCATCACCGAGCTATCAAAATCACAAGGCTACTGCTCGCATTTCACAAACACATCATATTACAATCACATGCCTCATTTGGACGTCATATGCCCGAACTCCCTAGGTTTGCCATCCTGACCTGTTTCAGCAAGCAAAGTAGTTATACTAGACTCCTGTTCAAAACTTCATAATGTTAGTACTCAGATTGCATCTTTAACTTTTACTCCAACTACATTGAACAAGTTCTGGCATCTCAAATGTGTCTTTTCAGCAACTACATTTGAACATAGCACTTATTCCCCAATTTACAAAATCTAATCAGTTATGCCACCTGTTCTGTTCCCACAGTTAAGTTCCTATAGTATGT
>NC_041393.1:606135269-606136416 GCF_002162155.2 Triticum dicoccoides | reverse complement strand
GATACTTGCTCATTATCAAGATATTCCTTGACTTTGGATGTCACTGATGTCTTGGTAAGATAGGGAGGAGAGAGGGAGGGATGAAGAGCACAGAGAGTGCAACAACGGTGCATCTTGCTCGCGTCCTGGTTCGCCTTGCACGACGGCTTGGGGGGGGGGGGAGGGTGTGCTCCTAATACTGGTGACAACATGTCAACCAAAGAGCGCAAAGCATTATAAACTCTTTACTTTCCGACCATCATATTTTGGAAGTGGGAAAGTATAAATATAAATTAACGATAATAGGGATTGCGAGATATTATATGTTCTATTTGAAGCTGCTACAAGTATGTGAATGATGCACATTTTCGCATTGAAGAAGTAGTTTTTGATCTATCAGATGGATAAATGTTTAGATTTCTATAATTCTTTCTATGCAGGCTTATTGAATATGAACAACTCATTAGAAACTATCTAATTTCTTTATAGCGGGTTGAAGGAGTAGGTTTTATTAGCAGAGAAGAAGATTATGAGCTTCTTTGGTCACGTGTCACGTCGCTATCTCTTGACACGCCCGCACACCTCTGCCGCCGTCAACAGGTTTTCCGCCCTGCTTTCCCCAGCCATATCATATCACACTGCGGTTAATCACTTCCGATCCTCGTGTATGTTCGTCACTTTGGTGTTAGCAGCTCAGGAGTTTGTGTAACTGCGTCAAAATTGGTAGTAACAACCGTGGTGCTCATCCTGGCCAGAGTTTCAGGTTTCTGCAGATTTTGCAGTTCATTGCAAAGCAGATCAATGTAAATCTTCAGAAAATGTTTAGTTTGATATAGTGTTAACTCTCACTTTGCTTTATGTCAATCTGATTCCTGTTTAGGTAGTGTGCGTGATAGTGTTGCGGGATGTATATGAATGAGTATGGACGTGCTTGATTTTGATGTGTAAGCACATGTTTCTGCAAAAAGAAAAAGAAAAACAACTATTTAATAGTGTGATGTCCACAGTGCTGCTACCAACTGTTCTACCTGAAATTAGTTTCTAGCTTATTAAGTTGTCTGGTAATAGCCTATACAGGTAACCGGGATTCATGTATAAATTTCTCTGTCTTTATGACTCACATAACTACAACTGAAGTAGAACAACTTAGCAAGGAAAGAAATAGCTA
>NC_041393.1:606129011-606129769 GCF_002162155.2 Triticum dicoccoides | reverse complement strand
CCGCCACTTCCAGCCAGCCCCGCGCCGCACCGCCCTCCGCCGCCACCACGCCCCTCGTCGTGTGCCCCCGCCGCGCTAGCAAAGGACCTTGAGGCCTGCTGCCCCGCCTAGCGTACCCACCTCGCTCGAGGTTGGGCGAGCGCAGAAGCAGAGTTCGGGACGGCTGATCGGAATTCATTGACTGGTTCTCTCTTTCCTTCCTCTCCCTTGGATTCGTGGAGGTGGTGGATCAATCTTTCCTTCATGGCGGCGGCGGAGCGAGCTCCATGAGATCAGGTGGGCTTGCTTCTGGTAATCTCAGTTTTGTTAGTAGCAAGTGGTCAATTTAGTGTTCATTGGCAACAAAAAGAAGTGAATAATATCATGCCATAACTTAGTGGTGCTTCCTGGTCCTGGATAGATGATGTATTGTACTTCTGCATAAGCTAGGAAATCTACAAATTGATTATCTGCGGACTATTTGTTCATGCTTCTCGAAGATCTGAACATATACCATCTTTGCTGATCGATTTTATTACTAACTAGCAGATTCCTCCTGGTGTTTGGGACGTTTTCGGCAGGCTTGATTTACTAGCTACGTCCAAGCAGGGCACTGGATTGATTTCACCAATCAAAGCTAGCTGACTTACTAGCTACATCCCAAGCAGGCCAATACAATATGTTGATCGATTTGGTTGTTCCGGCTAACACATCTGGAGGTCAGGAGGTGTGACATTCACACTAGATCATACCCGGAGTTCTACAATTAGGTATGATTA
>NC_041393.1:606126415-606129001 GCF_002162155.2 Triticum dicoccoides | reverse complement strand
AGGGGTACTCAGTTAGTTTTATTTCCTCGTCAAATAAAAGTTAGTTTTTTTTGCAAATTTGTCTAAAAAACATTTTTGCAAATATAAAAAGTTGTGTTAGTCTCACTTTTATTTTAATTTATTATAAATGTTTATATAATGTAGTATAAAATATTTCTTATATTTTTATATGTTTATATGTTTAAGTTTTCTTCAACGGAGATTAAAAAGTGATGGACTTGGATAGTGTTTTAAAAATAGCAACTGACATAGGCAATGACGTAACAATGATGGGTCGTACTGAAACATCACGAGAAAATAATCCTTCTTTATATGTATGTTATACATAATAATACAAAAGGTACATGTTAAATATGATTATTTGCATATATGTGAGAGATAGAGATGTATTCTGGTGACGTTCACGAAGTATTCATGCTAACTACATAGTGTTTTTGCGCAGGATGGGAATGAGTTGAGAAAGAAGTTTGTATTATATTTGATCAAATATCGTGTGAATGATGTTAAAGACAACAATCCTGATATTATGTGAGAATATTTTAAGCGTATCAAGCAATTCTTAATTTGTAACAAATTGTTAGTTGGATAATCGCTCTATATGTATACATCGTCAAATTGCCTTTTTTAGTCATTTTACATTGCAAGTGAGGTGAACTTCAATTATTACCTGGTTATGGTTGTGCTATCTTTTTTCTATATGTAAAATTTAACATGCATTATGTTCATATAACATCTGTAAAATATTTCAAAAGCCCGTAGCAACGCACGGGCATTCTACTAGTCTGATTCTATAAAATCTTTATCTTTACCTTTTTACCTAATAATATTATATATATATATATATATAATAATAATATTTCCCTCTTTCCCTATTATATTATATTATATTATATTATATTATATATATTATATATTATATATTATATTATATATATATATATTAATAAAGCACGGAGTGCTTCTGGTCGTACGTCGTTGTCACTTTTGCAAAAAAGTCCCCCAGTTTCTGAGAAATTAACCCGCAGTCCAGAAACAAGTGAGAGAAAACGATTCGATTGAGGCCGACGCGAAGTGGAGACAGAGCCGAGGATAGCGCTCAGCCAGAGAGAGAGAGAGAGAGAGTACAGAGATGGATGAGCTTGCGCCACTGGACGCAGCACCACCACAACCGAGCCAGCCACATCTCGCCAGAGGCAGACGCCGAGCACCACTGCCCCGACAGCCTCCCGCGCCTCCGCCACAGGCCCGCCTTGCAGGCCACTTGCGGCCATGGACCAGGTCTTCGGCGCCGAGTACGTCTTCCTCCACGTCCGTCGCTCCAACCGCGCCGGCTTGAACCTCTACACCTCCACCCTCGGCTACCAGATCCACGACATCGAGGCCAAGTACTATGCTGACGGCGAGGACGCCTACGACATGCGCAAGATGCTGCGTCAGCCCGTGCCCAAGAAGCACCACCGCCACCACGCTGGCCGCGGCTGCTGCTCCCACGAATCCCCTACTGCCGCGGCTGCCGGCTCGTCCCCGACTTCCCCTTCTCCGGAGAAGAAGGCCGACGAACGCGAAGTCTCCAATCACCGCTGCCAGATCTGGCGAGCAACCGAGCCACCACTGCAAACCGACCATGTAGCCCCCGTCGGCCACCCACCCACCAGAGAGGGGCTCCGCCACCACGGCATGGGGACGCTGCTCCCCGCCACCGCGCGCTGGGCCCTCCGCCGCAGGCCCGACCGAGGCAAGTGGGCCGCGGCTGGACGAGGCGCTTACCCTCCTTGCAGTCAACGCGAGCCGCGAGCAGAGGAAGCAGCGAGGATGAGCAGTGCGGGGTCGGACGGACTTGGAAGGGAAGCATGCCTGGCGCAGGTGGCGAGGCTGTGGACGTCCAAATCGGGACGGATCCGAGGCTGTTGGTCGGGGGCGAGGCTGCTGGACGTCCGGAGCATGGGCGGCGGCTGAGCAGGAGGCTAGATCGAACGACGATGGAGGAGCTCCAAAATCTGATGGTTCCTCACCGACAGAAGGGGTTGCTTCCCTGGATAGAGAAGAAAAGAAGGTAGAGCATCGGGTGGATGGAGAAGAAGAGGAGGAAGCATGGCGTGTTCTGGATAAGGGGGCACGTAGTGGGAAGTGGGCGGTGGCTTGTTGTCGCTAGATGATGTGCTGGACCCGAAGCTGCTGGATGCTATGTATGCACCAATTTACAATTTTTTTTGGATGAACATCCATTATAATTACTTCCTCATTAAAGAAATATAAACATTCTTATATTTTTTAGGGGGTACTTTCTACTGGATTCATAATTTAATATTCATGCCTACCACATCTTACAAATACAGATCATATATAACAATATTTCTTGTGGCATAGTTTAAAAATGAGTGGAATATTGAAAAGAGATAAGATTTTGTAAGGGAGAAGATATCTGGGGCTCACCGATACTTGCTCATTATCAAGATATTCCTTGACTTTGGATGTCACTGATGTCTTGGTAAGATAGGGAGGAGAGAGGGAGGGATGAAGAGCACAGAGAGTGCAACAACGGTGCATCTTGCTCGCGTCCTGGTTCGCCTTGCACGACGGCTTGGG
>NC_041393.1:606123122-606125612 GCF_002162155.2 Triticum dicoccoides | reverse complement strand
CAGCCATATCATATCACACTGCGGTTAATCACTTCCGATCCTCGTGTATGTTCGTCACTTTGGTGTTAGCAGCTCAGGAGTTTGTGTAACTGCGTCAAAATTGGCAGTAACAACCGTGGTGCTCATCCTGGCCAGAGTTTCAGGTTTCTGCAGATTTTGCAGTTCATTGCAAAGCAGATCAATGTAAATCTTCAGAAAATGTTTAGTTTGATATAGTGTTAACTCTCACTTTGCTTTATGTCAATCTGATTCCTGTTTAGGTAGTGTGCGTGATAGTGTTGCGGGATGTATATGAATGAGTATGGACGTGCTTGATTTTGATGTGTAAGCACATGTTTCTGCAAAAAGAAAAAGAAAAACAACTATTTAATAGTGTGATGTCCACAGTGCTGCTACCAACTGTTCTACCTGAAATTAGTTTCTAGCTTATTAAGTTGTCTGGTAATAGCCTATACAGGTAACCGGGATTCATGTATAAATTTCTCTGTCTTTATGACTCACATAACTACAACTGAAGTAGAACAACTTAGCAAGGAAAGAAATAGCTACATGAGAAATCGAGTGGTCTCCACGCTGCTTCTGCTGCTGCTACTGGCTGCAGTATGTGCTTATTTAAAAAATAAGCACATATATGAATTCATCAGGGTTTGGTGTCTTGGCGTTTCCTGAAATTTGGTTACCCAGAGCAGGCTGCTGTGGTGAGGTTCTGAATCCAGAAAGTGAAGAGCAAGCTTGATGGATATATCTGAAGATGACATACAGTGTGGTCTTCCCGTGCTTGTTTTGTTTTAATTTCAATAAACAACACATTCCTGCCAAATAGGTGTTTATTTTTATGCCTAAAAGTATGTGCTTTCTAGAATAAGCTCCATGATATATAAGCATTGCCTGTGTTGAATGCTCCTAAATTATAGCACACATTTGCAGGTTCATATATGCATACTGTACAATTGTGGTAGAAGCACTTGTTCTTATTCTTTTGTCTAATTAGAGTTTTAAATTAGTATGGTAGATGATTTCTCTAGCTCCATATTAGTTACAAAATATGAGCTTGTGAAGAGACAAATTTCTAGCATTTGCTTCAAATCTTATATAATTTTTGAAATAGATCCCAAAACTATTTAATCAGATGCTACTTGCACATTTTTCTGTTTTACTAGATGACGATGCTCACAAATATCATGCTACTATATTCGGCCTACGATAGAGTATCTTCATGAAGTGCTTTTGATATTCCATTGTGTTTACTAGATGACGGTAAATCATTTTGAACTGTTGTGTTTCCGGTGACACCTAAATACATTGGTCGATCTGCACCATGCTCTGCTCCTATTGACTGCTGATCACAAATCAGAACCCAATCTTAGATCTATTTGATTTGTTTCGTTTAGTGTTGGATGGTGCCAATTAAAGAAATTGTACTGTCATTCATCAATTTACTAATCAGTCTGGCCTGAATTCATGAGTTCTGTGTGAGAGAGAATCTGTGCTCGAATGCGTTGTCACCTGGACTTTAAATCTTATCCAATGGTTTGGTCATCATTCCGTTGGCTGTTTGACTGGAGCTCATAGGAGGAGATGAATCTAACTGAATCTTCTTAGCTTAGAAACAAAAGTCGTTCTCTTGATGAACAGAGAACAATTGCTATTAATTTGTCAGCCATTGTGTTCCTTCTTGTACTGTAAATATAGTTTAAAAATTTCACAGTTTTACATATGTTCACACTATCATTAATTCAAAAAAATATGTTCACACATAAAAAAAGCAAAAAATTCCAAAAAATGTTCCCTTTTTACTAAAAAATATTTCCACTTAAAAATGTACAACAAAAACAAGCAAAACATTATTTTTTTAAACATCTCTTCAAACAATGTTCCTTTTTAGATAGATGATCCAATTTCTTAAAAATAATTTAACTACTCTTTAAAAAGTGTTCCTTTTTTTTGAAAACATTAACTTTTATTAAAAATAAGAAAATTTCCATGTTTAACATTATCATCGACATTTATTAAAATTGGATATAAATAGTGCACAATGCACATGAAGCAGGTATATTTTTTCGCCCGGTGCAACGCACGGGCATATGTACTAGTGTACTTGTACTAGTAATAATAATAATAATAATAATAATAATATAATAATAATAATATAATAATAATAATAATAATAATAATAATTAATAATAATAATAATAATAATAATAATAATAATAATAATAATAATAATAATAATAATAATAATAATAAAGCAGCTACGGTTTCTGGTCGTACGTCATCAGCATTTTCACAAAAAGTTCCCTGAAGTTTATGCTATTCAACCCGCAGTCCTCGGCATAAGTCAGCCTGAATCGGTATGGACGAGAGAAAAGAAAAAAAACAGCCTCCCACACGACCTGCCTCCTCGATCCCATCTCGAGCCCCAGCCCGCCTCACCATACACCGCCCTCCACCGCTGCGCGCCGCCCGCCCCCGCCGCCGCTGCCGCCTCCA
>NC_041393.1:606059123-606122695 GCF_002162155.2 Triticum dicoccoides | reverse complement strand
TGAACATATACCATCTTTGCTGATCGATTTTATTACTAACTAGCAGATTCCTCCTGGTGTTTGGGACGTTTTCGGCAGGCTTGATTTACTAGCTACGTCCAAGCAGGGCACTGGATTGATTTCACCAATCAAAGCTAGCTGACTTACTAGCTACATCCCAAGCAGGCCAATACAATATGTTGATCGATTTGGTTGTTCCGGCTAACACATCTGGAGGTCAGGAGGTGTGACATTCACACTAGATCATACCCGGAGTTCTACAATTAGGTATGATTACAACTGGGAAGCTACCCTTCCTGGATAACTATTTTAGTATCTGTTTTTATTTACTAATGAAGAGAACCAAATAAATTGGCTACTGCCATGTTCCTCCCTTAAAAAAAAGTTTCTGGTAGATGTGCTTCGCAATAATAGTGGTAATACCTAAAGGAGTTCTTGCTGCAAGTTAGCGCATTTATATATTCTTAGGTACCACGTACCTGCATTACTGGTTTGCGTTAAGGATTTTGCTACTATCGCCAAGGTATCTACAGAATTACAAATATGATGCAACATGATTTTGCTAATGTCGGTTATAAATATGATGCAACATAATTTTGCTAATGCCGGTTACAAATATGATGCAACATATTTTACTTAGGCTTAAGTATATGAGCAAATAGTTGGAGAGCTACGAAGTAAAGAAATATCACACTCTGCAATTCTTGTCTAACTGAACCAAGTTCAGTTTTGAGTGTAGAGAAATGTAATAGAGCAACCATTTCAAAGTTGCATCTAATTTAAGAAAGTGATGAGATGAATGTAGGGCATGCTTATCGAATGTAAATGGACACAATATTCATCCCTTACAACAGGAGTATAGAAGCCTAGACCTTACTGATTCAATGATATGGTACGTGCAATAGAGGAACTTGATGCAACAGACTACACTCCATTTACAAACCTTTTGATGCAGCATTAGAAATTGTGCCATATGTAATGGAAATGCATTTCTTCCGTTTTGGAAGTTATATTACGAATTTTAGTATGTCTTATAGTTTGTCAATAACCAATGTGTCGTGACAATACAAAAATGATCTTGCATATGAAAACACTAACAGGGTACCGGCTATAGATCAATACTTACCATGAATTTCTCCAATCCATACCTCTTTTAGATAGTAGCACAAAAGATGGGAGATGCTACAACACAAGTACATGATGATGGTTGATCTGATATCTCAACGAGGTAATATGGCAGTTTCGGAAAATTTGCGACCCTTAAACATGTCAGTGCATTGTCACGAACCTTCCTTGAAGATAGAAATATGCCAATGACCTTTATCCAATCCCTGAGTTTCAGAGGTAATGGATGAAACAATTGTAGAGTTTGTTTTTCAAATAAAGAACGAAGGGCTAGATTGTCCTGAAAAAGTGATGGCCGCCAAACCTCACAAAAATCAATCGGCCATTAGTTTAGTGGACTATTTTTCAGTCTAATTAGTGGAGACATAGAGAGTGGCAAAAATGTTTTAAAAAACTAATATAAAAATATGAAATATTTAGTTATTCTCTATATCTGAGAAAGCAATAAAGAACTTTGTGTTAGGTAGTGCACTGCAGGAGTGTGTACCGCGACTATTACTGCACCGCCAAGGAAGGCTTGATCTATCCCACAGGTCCACCTTCTTTGCCTTTCCGTTCTTTGAACTGGATCAGCTTTGATATTCTAACATTGATGGAAAATCATTATCATCTGTAAAGCAACATTTCATTTTATGATTTTTAGCAGAGGCTACATAGGCCTCCTACACGAAGCCTGCAATTTGAGGCAGTTCTTTCTGCTCCACCTCATGCCCGTGCATTGTTGGTACGCGTATTTGAGCTCGTGTGTGCACGTGTCTCTGCAACCGCAAAACTAGATACCGAAATCAAGGGATTTGATTGGTAAGTGATGGAAAAAAGGAGAGGAATAGCAGCAGGCAATAGAAGGATTTTTGAAGAGATACTTTTTTCTTTGTAGAATTTGTAACTGTGACCTGATAGTTAATAACTGAAGCCTTGTGTGTGTCTTCTTCTTAAGTTTTGCACAAGCAGCAGCACTAAAATTTACCATGTTCTGTTTTCATTACCCCGCGCTGAAGTGTATATGTATGCTGACCAATGACCATAAACTATACATGATTGGGCAAAGAATCACTCCGGTGCCCCGGAGATAGATGAAGCTTTAACGAAGGGAGAAGATGCTGGGGCTTCCCTTGGTTAGCAGCAATAACCATATCATTTTTGTGTTTATCAGCATAAGCTAATATCTGGAAGCAGGGCTTCTTTACTCTGTAGTCCTGCAATTTTTCATGTTCATGGTGTCACTTTCCCAGTACTCTTCTGTAGCAGTGTTTTGTGCTAAAAAGTGAAAATTTCAATGTTTTGCAGTCACTACCAACAAGTAATAGCACTGACTATTATTTTAAATAGAATATGAAATCGAGCTTTCAGCTGCATCTTTTAGCATCCTAGCACTCTCATCAACTTCAGATTTACCACTGGTGTCACTTTTCTCAAGAAATCTGGAAAGAAGCAAGGATTGTCAAGTAAGATAAGTCTGCTTACAAAACTTTGCCTACTGGAAAGTAGATAAGAGACTCATGAAGTAAGAAGACATGCCTACATATTATACATAGCAGGCTTCTGACTTCTCTGATTCTTCGAGCCTTGCGGTTGTGAAACATCTATGCTAGGTCGCCGCCTTCATTTGATTAGGTACATTCAGATTCAGTTTGTTTATTACTTTATGGATGCTTCTCTTCTCATTACAGTGCTGGGCAATTTGATGAGAAATTATCTTCTCTTTGATGGTCCAGGTTCAGCGTTCACTGCTATGAAAGAAGAAGGCATAGATTTGCCTTGTGGAATTGCCAGTAGAATGGCAGTGAGAACGAGTAAATATCTATGACAGGCAATACATTATTTTGAAGCTACATGGAAAGCAAAAATAGAATCTTCTCTGTTGCAGTTGGGAACATGTCACATGACTACTGAGCTGGCATTATTTGCAAATTCTATTAGTTGACAATGTTGATGTGTATCTTTGACACCATTCAATTTGAACCACCAAATAATAGAAGTTGTTCGATTGGTAAAATATTTTTGGGTTTCTAAGCACATGCTTATTTATTTTGTATCCACTGTAACGCATGGTCTTCTATGCTTTTACAAAATTTCAACCACTAGAAAACCACTAAAATTTGTATGCCCCGTTGCAACGCACGGGCCCTTGTGCTAGTAATAATAAAGAAAATTGGGTTTCTGTCGTCCGTCATATAAAATGCCCCTGAAGTTGTCCCTATTTACCCACCATGCCACCGGTAAGTAAAGAAAACGATTTGTTTTTTTTTTAAAAAAAAATCACCGTCAAATTTGGTTCTTATATGACCCCCAATACAAATATATAACAGTTGTAGGATGCCAGCGCAGTGGCTAAGGCCAAAGCTGTCCGCACGGGACCCCCCTGTTTTTCCTTTCTTATTTTTTTCTGTTTTTCTTTCTTTAAATTACTCTGGGATTGCCAAAAAAACAAATTTCAAGAAAGTTACGAGTACTGAAAAAATATATAGATACATCATAAAATGTTTGTGAATTCAGGGAACATTTGAGAAATCATAAAAAGTTCGTGATTTAAAAACAAAACTGTTCACATATTTAAAAAATTCACGATTTAAAAAATAATAAAATAAAAATTCTTGATTTTTAAAATATGATCGTGTATTGAAAACATATTTGGGAATTTGAAAACAATGTCCATGAAATTTTAGAAAATGTACAAAAAAATTAAAACTGATTCTTAAGTAACGAACAAAATAAACCATCGCTTAGGCAGGGTTTTTATTAGGGGATCTGTAGAGGTTTATTAGGGGATCATAAAATGTTCATGATTTAAAAAATTGTCCGCATATTATAGAAAAACACGATTTTAAAAACAATGAAATAAAAAATGTTCATGATTTTTAAAAATATAATCGTATATTCAACACATATTCGGGAATTTGAAAACAATGTCCATGAAATTTTAGAAAATGTTCAGAAAAATTAAAACCGATTCTTAAGTAACAAACAAAACAAATAATCGCTTAGGTAGAGGTTCTATTAGGGGATCTGTAGAGGTCGTTTTATGATTTTATTTAGTCCCTCGCGCATCGGGTAAAAAAAACATTTTCGTGTTCTCTACAGCGCCGAGCCCAAAAAAATTGACACATCTTGCTATGGTTAGTTTTTGTAAACTATGGAAATGACTAAATGTCTGTTTTGCCTCCGTACATAACTATTCTCGTACCAAAGTTCTACTAGTTTTGAAAAACATCGCTACGCTAGGTCAATGTGAGACACGTCATGTATCAGTCTAGCTCAGGCATCGGTCCAACAATGTAGTTTGCTCAACCAAAAAATATTTTTTGTTGTGGCACCTTAGGAAATTAAGTCATGATGAGACCATCACATTTTCTGTTTTTGAAATGACTTTTTAAAAGTTCCTTCTCATCATAACATCACTCAGATATAGTTTGTGAAATGACATATTGAAAATCCTTATCTCATTCTTGCATTTTCAGACTTTTTTTATCTCTATCATATCTATATAATCTGATTGTTTTTCTCCCGTTGCAACGCACGGGCATATTTGCTATAATAAAAAAGATCTCTCGATCAATCACTCCTCGATCGGACGAGTGGACGACCCACTGGTCAGATGAGATACTCTTATAAGACGATCAGATATCGGGACATCCGAGACGACGTTGGGAAAGAATTGGGCTACCGGAAACGGGTGTTTTTCCTACGAAAAACCAACCGAGTTCCTTATGCCCAATCGGAAGGGCCCCTCCTCACCCTCTCGCTTTTCGCTCTTTCTCTCCCGCAAACTGGGTAGATATGGGAATTTCAAATAAAGAGAAAAATAAGATAGCAACACTCAAAATGAAACGGGCTTGCCCGATAACAATTGCGTCCAGGAAAAAGAACAACAACCCGAATCTTCGTGTTTTATCCAACGGGGTTAAAATTCGAATGATGACAATCAAATAAAAAAACGACAATTCATTTTTATGTACATCTCTCTCTCTCTCTCACGTGTAACAATGTTGGACTATTATTTTCTAGTTGGACAACGGGGATAAGTATATTTTTTGTCCCTCAACTCCAAAACTGTCAAAACTTAGTCCCTCAACTTCTAAAACCGGATAAGTTTAGTGCCTCGAGCGGTTTCCGGCCAACATGAAAAGTGCGTCGATGAACAGTAAATTCAGAAACAAATAGCAAAAGAATTCAAAAATTCTGAAATTTCATGGGATAAAAATACTCGTATGTGCAAGACGCGTGCAGAATTTTGTGGTGTTTCGACATTCGAGGACCTCATTACTAAGAAAAAACAGTAAATTTGTACATCGGTGAATAGTTAAATTGAAAAAAAAAGTTAATAAAATATTTAATTTCTTGGAAACAAAGAGGCTTGGGTACGCAAGGTGGTTGCAAGTTTTTGCGATCGAATGACATTCAAGCAGCTCTAGCAAAAAAAAGAAGAAAATAGTGCACTTTTTCAAAAGTTTTTTTCCGAATCAATTTTGTTTTTTACCAGGATCTCCTACAGTGTCCAAACACCACAAAAAATTGCATGCACCTTGCGCACTCAAGCATCTTGAATGCGAAAAAATCATACTTTTTTAATTTTCTTGGTATTTTTCGAATTTAGTGTTCATCGACGTATAAATTTATTATTTTTCTTTGTCACGAGGTCCTGAAGTGTCCAAACAGCACGAAGCTTTGCACGAACCTTGCGCACCCAACTATCTTAGATCCCACAAAATTTCAGATTTTTTTGGACTATTTTGTTCAAATTTACTGTTCACCAACGCACTGTTCACGTTGGACGGAAGCCGCTCGGGGGACTAAACTTATCCGGTTTTTAAAAGTTGAGAGACTAAATTTTGGTGGTTCTGAAGTTGAGGGGCGATTTCTAAACTTTAAGAAGAGTTGAGGTTTGAAAAATATACTTATCCCTTTTCTAATCGCCACTATTGTGATATTTCGAAACTCTAAGAATGCTCTACTGCAGAATTGATAGCACAGTCATACTCTCATTTACAACTCCATTCCAGCTCAAGCTTTCTACATTACAAAATAGACGGTTTTGCTAAACATCAGGTGCCTGAAAATTTGGGTGGCATCAGTCACAATTTTAGACAGCACAGCACGAGGCCGAAGGCGGGGACGACGTGAGGAGCGCCGGCGACGAGCGCCGCTCACGGCGAGGCCGAGCTGAGTACGAGCGGGAGCCGACGATAGTCAGTGGGAGCGAGTTAGAAACTTAACTAGGGGGTGCGGGGATCGCCAAAATTGTTCGTCAAGGCGGGATTTAGAGCGATGAACGGAGTTGCGGCCAGCACGGCGGTGGGGAAGGTAGAGGGCAGGGCAGGGCGGCGCTAGCCGCTGGCCACGGGGGCGGAGGCCGGTGGTTAAGCCTGGGTTGGCCGGCGGCTGCGCAGAGGTAGAAGATGAACGGTACTCGATCCGTTTTTTTCCAACCGTTTGATGAAGATCTAACCCCTCTGATGGAAGTGACTGATGCAAGTTCTATTTTCAGGCACCAGAAGTACATTGGAGGAATGGAAATGCACTCCCACGTGATGAGCTAGTATGGTGGTCGAGCATGCATCCTACGCGGCAGGAGTCGGCACGTTGGTGGTGCCAGCGAACCATGGGCATTGGAGCGCCATGGCTGATGGCAGACGCTCGCCGGGGTCGCACGTGAGGAGCACCTCTAAAACCTTGAACCCGTCGCGCGACAGGCGCTCCTCGCGCAGTCGGCTGCCACTTCGGCGGCTTCTGCCCTGCGGCGGAGAGCGGCGTGGATGCCATGCACGTGCTGTCGAGCACGCGGAAGATTCTCCGGAGCTGGTCGGTCGCGCTGTCACCAGGGAACAATGGCCCGCCGGCGAGCAGCTCCGCCATGACGCAGCCGAGTGACCAGGCGTCCACGAGCTCGTCGTAGTCCGGCTTCCCCAGGAGCATCTCGGGGGCCATGTACCAGAGCGTGCCGGCCTGTCCGCGCGGCGTCGTGGCGCTCACCATGGAAATAGCCAGCCCGAGATCACATATCTTCACCACGCCCTCGCCGCCGACGAGGATGTTCCCGGGCTTGATGTCCCTGTGGACGATGCCGCGCTCGTACATTCTCCCGGCGCCACCCAGTATCTGCCGCAGCGATCACGCAGAACGCGGCTGAGGCTCGGGCCGACGTGCTCCAGGACGAGGCTGCACTGCCCGGTGCGGGGAGTCCCGTGCGATGGCGTGCAAGCCGACGACGGAGGGGTGGCCGCGGCACGCCGCGAGGTAGCACGCCTCACGCAGCAGGTCGCGGTGGAGCGCGTGGGCACGGCGCCTCCTCTTGCTGCTGCCGTCGTCCGGCGAGCGGATAAGGCACTTGAGGGCGACGTACACGCCGGTGGCGCGGTGGCGCGCCTTGACGACAACGCTCGTAGTGGATAGAAACGTGGCGCGCGGGCAACGCGTGGTGCGTGTTTGCCGCTGCTCAATCGGATTCCACTGGAGCGAAACGCGCTTCCGAATTCGACCGGGAGTGGAGTATGGTCACCACCTCGCCGGGAGATATAAGCTGCATTGGGGGCCTCGTGGTAGGCGATCGCCTTCTTCCTTCCCAATTTCCCCATCCAATCCTCCCCACTCCCCCATCCACCCCAAAATCGATCGCAGGAGCTCGAGGGAAAGCCGCCGCTGCCATGGCCGGGCAGATGCTCCGCCGGTGGAATAGCTTCTACGGCGCCTTCGACCCCGTGGACGCCGCCATCGAGGCCGCCGACCCAGACCAATTTTCCCGCCACGTGTTCCAGCGCGCGAGGGGGGACCTGTTGGTATGGCTCTGCAACGCCGCCGACGACGACCAGGCGGAGCGTATCTGCGGGATTCTCGACGACCTCATGGCAGAGTCTCTCGAGACGCTCAGGGTGGTTCCATCAACGCCGGAGGTGCCCATCCCCACGGAACTCGCCGAGTCTGTGCGCGCGCTGCGGGAGCACGACTCGGAGCGCGTCCGCCTCCTCGCGCGCGGCATCGTGAGCGGGTGGGAGGCCTCCGTCGAGGACGATGTCGCCAAGGTCACACTCACACCAGCCAAGAAGAAGCTGCCGCAGCCCAAGGCGACCGGCGGCAAGCAAGATCTTCGGCGAGCCTTTGGCCAAGAAGACGGCGGAAATCATCAAAAAGGCGTCCGATCCTGCCGCCAGCATCGTCAACGGTGACCGTGCCGGGTTCTGCTCGGAGGAGAAGATGGAAGCCGCGAAGCGCAAGCTCCGCCAGGGTTACCAGGAAGCAGAGGACGCCAAACGGCGGCGCAGGACGCAGTTGGTGCAGGCGCCCAAGATGATGCAGCCGGCGTCTCAGATGCAGCCAATCAGGAGGTGCACCAGCTCCATGGTCAAGAAGACCTTCGCGGTCAGGACGCAGCTTCACGTGTAGCTCTAGTCAAGAACACAGTTGATCCAGAACTAGTCCTGCTCACTTTTTAGCTCACTTTTATGTACTTATATCCTTCTTCTCGAAGACTCGAACATGACATACTGTAGTTGTAAGTAGCACTACTCCAATGCAGTTGCTCGTAGCTCGTATGCTCTGTGATCGAAAGAAGTTGATGAATTGAAAGAGAGATTTAGTGTTAAAAATCTCCTGAAATCTGCAAAGAAGTTGATGAATTATATAATTCTGTGCTTTTGCAATTTTGAGTTCTCATGTCCATGTTCAGACTTGCAGAGGCCGGGGTCTTCCCCCTTTTCGAACAAGAATGTTCAGACTTGCAGTCCAAGTTGCAATTGGAATTCAACCAAAATTGACAAAATTCTCCCCTTGCTGTTCTTGATATAAAACTACATTTGTACGACATAACCGTGATATACATACATTCAGAATTTCTCTGAGGTTTGCAAGTTGGATTGTACTCAACACAGATTGCATAAGCAGCAGCAAAATATGGACCAGCGTATATCAGCTTTTGCCGTCTTCTGTTTATAGCGAGGTATTTTAATTTTAATGTAGAAAAGGCTATGTTACAAAGAACAAAATGCAAGCTCGTGCTATCTTTCATGTAGAAGTAACATTTACAGTCCTCGCAAAAGAAAGAAAATATTTACAGGTGCACATGATTCCCCTTTTATACATGGCGTAGCGAGAATGTTCGCATTCCAACCCAAGAGAGCCAGTCATCACACCAAGGTATTTCAAAGAAAAGGCTATGTTACAAAGACCGAAATGTAAGCTCATGGTGCCTTTCATTTAGAAGTGCAGTACTATTTACAGGTGTACATGATTTCCACTTCATTCAGAACCCTGATTCGGTTCATATGCTCGGACCAGGAGAGCCAGCCATCACACTCCATGGTCACCACTGATAAACAAGAGCAGAGACCCCCAAGCACCTCTATATCCTTTCTATCGCCAAATGGTACGCAATAACTGAACTTCAAACTAGAGACGCAGTGTCCCACCATAATGCTGAGTGATGGAATCCTACAAAAAGGACAAAACAGTTACTGGGATGGGCTTTCACTCGATCAGTTTGACAAGTTTGAGGACAAAAATGTCCAGAATCTGAATTGCTGAATTGATGCATCTACCTGCATCCAGCTTGCAAATTTGTGTAAATGCAGCACAAATTACACATTTCAAAATGTAGTGGACCTTTAAAGCTTGAATAGAAACAACTAAAAAACTTTATGATCAGAACCAAGATGAAGGTGAACAACTATCTGGTTCCATCTAAAAACTAACGTAGTTTTTTTCCCTCATGTTTGTGGAAGCCATAAGTGATAAGGACTCGATGGCCAGCCATACTGCCACAACAAATACAGAGGTAAATCTCAACAATGTCGTCCACAAACAAAATGATAGTAATATTGAACAAGTAAATTTTACCTGTAGTAAAGGAAGAATGCTGTTGTGCAATTCCAGAAAAAGCTCAGATGCTGACGAGAACCTGCAATGTGAAAGTTCAGTGATTGATAATAAGAACCTGGTTTCATGAATAACCTTCGTCATCGTGAGAGAGACTAACTACAACACCTATACCAATTCATGTTCACTAAGTATGCACATCTTGGTTTGCAACTAGTTCGCAACAAATTCATATCTAATAATGGTTAAATGACTATGATTTACCCTTTTTTTTCTCTCAAACAGTACGCTTTATTACCTTTTCAAAAGAAGGAAACATTTGTACAGCTCTTCAATATCAGAATCAACTTTCAGGTGTATATACTCCGTAAGAAGAACAGAGAGTCGGGAGAGTGTGTCGCTCCATTCTTCGCTACCTGGGGTAGGACACAGAGGGAGGAGGGAAGCAACATGCTCTAAAATTGAAGATAAAGGTTGACTTGAGATAGAATTTGCGTGTTGCTCTGCAATGGCATTCAATAGTAGGGAACTGCTAACTCTTAACTGTTCCGCCCATTTCTGAGAACTTCCTGGCAGAACACAAATCACTGGATTTTTTGGATCATCAGTTCCTCCATTCTTCAGAGATTTATTTTCAGTAACATTTGAAGTGCGGCATGTAGGATCTATTGGCCTATGTAATGGAAGCACATTGAACAAATCAGCCTTGACATCCTCGGGTAATTCCTGCAAAACTGTGAAGTCTGCCTGGCTTAGAGAATTAGGCATGAAATCAAGCCGCGTGACACTCTCTGTATCAATCAATTCATTGGCTCTTGAGCACGAAGCATGGGCAGTTTGAACTTCCTGGTCTGATGCCCCCTATGGGAGTAATGGCAACAATTAGGATACTTGAGGAATGGTTCAAAATAAGAATGATAAAGTAGAAGATTTGACTAGTGCTTCCACTCTGTTTCTAATTTTAAGTTTACTGATCGTCTCACCTTAATATTATTCCGTTTTTCCAAATGAATGGAGTCAGTGCGCTCTCCATACTGGTGCAACCTTGCATTACAAACAGGTACAGAGTTCTGGTTAACGGCGGGTAAAACACGAGATTTTGAATTGCTTTCCTTGCCTTCATCGCCCTTTATCGTGCCCAGAAAACCATGCAATTCTCCCTTATACATGTCATTCATTTCAGATATTATCTCTGGAGGAAGGTTCTTGAGGACCTCCAAATCAAGTTCAGATAATGGTGGCAACTCAGCGGCATGAACTCTGGTAGACCTACCACTTGTAAGCTTCACCTTTGACAAGTGGGATGCAACACCTGTAAGTGATGATCTGGAGCTTCCCAAATTTCGCACCTCACTGGTAGTGGCTCCTACAAGATCTCTGACAAGTCAAAATCTTTTAAACAAATCCATGGGACCGAAAATTTGCAAATTCAACACTAAGCATGTAAAGCATCATCAAAATAATGCATTTGCTACACGATGGAAAATGACACCTTGATATGATAAAAAAGTCAAAGGAAAAAAAGGCCAATACCTGCACCATCACTGTTCCCAAGAAAGCAGGTTCTCTCGCTGCATTGTTTCTTGAGCTTCTTAGATGATGAACCAAGCCATGATTTAAGCATATTCCCTTGTTGTGCTTCATTAAAAAATAAAAACCATAAGGACATGAGCATTCATAAAATCAGGTAAGCAACAGGGAAAGAAGAACATGAAGTGCAATTATCATTTTAGCAGAAAATTTATGAGCATTGCAACCTGGAGATAGTATTTGAACAGAGACGTACTCAGACAAGCTACCATAAGGGTGGTGGAAGAAGCAAATGTTATTGACTTACTGTATCAATGTGCTGGAAAGAAACCATTTAATATTACTTGTCTTAAAACCAATACTATATGAGAGTACCTTTGAAAACCAATGTGACATAAACACTGCACCTTTTTGGTGTTCTTCTAATGCACAACAACACGCATTTAGAAGCGTGTTAGAGAAAAAGGTTGTTACATAAACAGTGCAGCAATATGTATGTATAACATGCCCAAAAGGGTGTTAAGAAATTGAATAGTTAGAAGATACCTCCGCGACCTAAATCTGCATGCTCAAGCTTTGACATTTTTAGTCCAACTCCCCGCACTTCCTTCACATCTAGAATATGGCATTATTAGAACTTAGTATTCAACAAAGAAACCGCAGAAAAAAAGCTACTTGAAACAGACTTATATGGCAGTCTGCAGCAGTGTATATAAGATATGAGAAGAATATATCGAACTTACCAACATGCAAAGCTGCAAACAATTGTCTTGCAATTCTCTGAAGCGTGACTAAATTGTCAGTTGCACCTGTCATCTTTGAAACAACAAAGGAGAAGAAAGAAAGGTCAAATAGCAGTGATAAAAAAATCACATGATGCATTAAAAATACAAAATAAAATAACAGGCGCATATGCACTAAGAACTGAAACTCATTTTACAGGATAAATAATTGCCAAACCATTGCCGAAAATGGTCAACATTGCAAAACAATGAGACAGAATAGCCAAGTTCATACAGAAAAGCCGAAGAAACTAAGATTACAACACAATGACACAACTCTATATTCAAATGCCATTATTTAACCCTTACCGTGGTAGAGCGACTCATGGTTTCGCAGTCACCACACCCCATAAATTTTAGTGGCTCTCCAGCACCTTTCCTTCTTGTTTTCACCTTCAAGGCAGAACATATGGCTATGAACCTTTAACCAACTGGCAAGAAATGGAGAGAAAAAGTGTGTTCAGTCAGCCCAAAAAACCTTAAGGGTAATAGTACGGCCCTGTAGTCCACATCCTTGTAAGCGTAAAGAAACCTCCTTGCTGAGGTTGACTAGAAAATTATCAGCCTGCAAATAAACAAAAAAAATATCAAACACGAAAAGGGGCAGCACTAAAATAATAAACAGGAAAGATAAATAAAGAAGAGCATACATCTTTGTTCTCATTAAATCTGACTCCCCAATTGACTTCGGCACCCACAGATTTTGTTTCCTGTATTATTTGGGTACCAAAAAATGTTTAAATATATCAGATTATTCGGTTCCAGAAGAAAAGGATTACCAAAATCAACAGTGCCTGCTAGGTATCAGTGATAAGTAAAATTAAACCTTTTCCCTACGAGAAAAAAAAATGTGCCCATGTCAACAGCTAAAGCAATTAAAAAGAAGACAACTATTATTATTGGAGACCAAGTTAGTCCAATCGTGTATGATGTGTCCGCTATGAGCTACTCTATTACTGAAGCAATGCATATGACACAGTTGTATTTCAGCAAATTACCATGCTACGCAGAAGCTAGGGGGGGAACCATCATAAACCAAAATAAAGCAAAAATAGTGCAACCCATACATGCAGGAGGCACACAATACTTTAAAATAAAATAATTATATTTCATTTTCCCTGTGACTTTTGTATCCAATAGCGACAATCCATAAGAATTATACCAAAGGAACATTAGGACATTTTGTACATCTGTAAGAATAAACTTATCTTCAGCATTTTAGTAAAATGTGCACGAAATAAGCAATATTAATCTGAACTCATATTGAAGGCATGCGCCCTTCACATAATTAATTCCTTCCAAAAGACAGGACATCTTTACGAAACAAAAACAGTTCTTCGAATTTCAGGGAGGCTGTTGTTCCTTGTATTCACAAGGCATACTTCCTGTCTATGAAATTGGCTACGAGATCAATTCAGGAGAAAACAATTACATAAATGTAATTACTTCGAGGCATTTGCAACAATGAGTCAACCGTGTGCAGTCTCAAGGTACCATTCTTAGCTATGCAACCTTAACACAAAACTGGCATCAAATTTGCATGTTTCCCTGCAAGAAAATTATGGCCTTGACAATACAGGTGCAGGTTCTCACAACAGAAAAAAAAAACTAGGGTGCTTCTACCTGAACAGCTTCAACAACTGAATGATCAATTCCTCTGCAATAGTTCCATAGCATATTACTGATCTTTTTTCCGAAGTCCTTATGGAGAGCATCCTATATAAGAATTGTTTGCACGGTAGTAAGTTAACTGAATGAAATCAGTAAAGAAACCATATGTACAGACCTCCAAATCACAGATATGGCAATGCGTGATATAATCTTTAGGTAGCAGATACCCCAGATAAACTGACAAACAGTTTCTCGTTGAAAAAGATGGAACAAGCATGGTATCAAACTTGTAAAAATAAAGGATCACTTGACTGTGCCCTTGTCAATTTCCTTGAAGAGAAGGGACAACTGTATATTAAATTATAAACATACGATGTTGACAAACCTTCGAAATGTTGCGAAGCTGACCACAGTGTTCAACTTCATTGCTTTTCAGTTTATCGGAAACAGTATAACCAATGCCTGGAAGTGCTTTGATAGGGAGGGTACTCAAATAATCATCAACCTGTAACAGCATTGCTCTTAGACAAAACAGAAGTTGATTAAGCAAGTCAAAAGAAACTGTGCCATGATGAATAAAGCAAATACTTGCACTAGTTAACTGTCTTGAATTATATTCAACTGTATGCAAAGACTAAAGTAAAGTCAGTAAGCAGATCGAAAATATTTTCCACAAAAGATTTACATGACACAGTCACAGACTCTCAAGGTTATTTTTCATTTACCTCATACTCTGCAGGTGAATAGCCATTAGCACCTTATGGTGTAGTTAGATCTAATATACCCAGAAACAAATTACAGTTTTCTAAACAACAGAATGTGCACTTTATTAGTCAATAAGCTTGTGTAGTTGACTCAACCTCGCAGTTGTAATCAACTTAGATGGCTTGTTTTTTAAGTGATGGAAATATGCAAGGAACAGGGCAATTCCTTCATATTTATTCCTACAAAATTGTTGTTCCAAACAGGAACTGATTTAAACTAACCTGGTACATGGAATGGAACGGTTTTACAAATCTAAGGATGGACGTGATTAACATCGACGCATACCTTCTCAGATGAAATAAATAACTGTCCGTTCGGCTTTGCAGATCTGGTGGCTAATCGGGCTAGGAGCCTGTTTTCAGCAATACCTGCACTGGCAGTGCACTTCGTTGTACCAAAAATTTCATTTCTCATTCTTTCTGTAACTTCCTCTGGATTATCGTGTAAGCATTCCGTCATGTCCAAAAAAGCTTCATCACAGCTCAAAGCCTAAATAACTATGTTAGACTTCTGGATGCAAGTGTGGCAATCACAGTGCCAGGATTGTATTGACATGAATACATGCTGAGTAATCATGGAATAATACAGTACAAACCTGAACCTTAGTGCAATATTTATGCAAAATACCATAGAACTGATCCGCAACCTACAATAGTTCCATACCAACGTCTCAATTATAACAACGGGAGTGTCCAGACAAAATTTGAAGGTGAACTGGCCATCTTAGTAAACTATATACCTCCCCGTATGCATCGAAGTTATAAGGAACAACCGTTAGGTGAGGGCACCGAGCTTTGGCATCTCTAACGAACATGCCAGCCTTTATCCCTGGAACCCACGAAAGAGGACACATAAATAGTCAGATGTGTCCATAGTAACAAGATTTTAAGCTCCAATTGTGATATCCAATAAAAATAAAAGCACCATAGTTTCGTGCAGGGTAGTTTGCAGATGATATTTCTGCAGTTCCTTTAGGATTGTCGGAATGACAAACTGCTACCGGCTTATCGTGCAGCTCTGGCCTATTTCTGATGACGACAGATACAAAAAAGCAGTCCTGGAATTGCAGAGAAAATGTGTAAAAGTCAAGATAACAACTACTCCCTCCGTCCCAAAATAAGTGTCTCAACTTTGTACTAGCTCTAGTATAAATTTGTACTAAGCTCAAGACACTTATTTTGGGACGGAGGGAGTATGATGCAAATAGCTCTGGCATACGCAGCATATACCAAAATACAGTAATGAATCTGCAGAAAGGTTATGCCCAGGATCAAGATAAGCAACTGAGAAAATATTGATCTTCAGTCTTCTGTGAGTATTTAATTCAACTACTGACTGAAATCTGTAGCTTGGACTTAATTTTAAAGATCTGATTTGCTGATTACCTGCTAGTCTCTGGATGATTTTTTTTCACAGAATCCAATGGCATGGAGAACTAAGTCATGGTTAGCGGTATTTAGCTCTTTTTCAGCACATTTCTCTACAAAGATGGTGTGTCCTTTACAAGTAGAATTTCAATTTACCACGCTTGTTAGGTTCATTATTATATTTAAAACCAAGTTACAAAACTGTGACTGATCACTGATCAGGGATTCCTAACTCATAAGCATGGCATAACTAAACCTGGATCCTAAAGGTCACAGAGTGATATGCCTAATTATACAGCTATATATAGTGCAAAGCAAAGAAAGGAAAAAAAGAAGAAGAAGAACTTCACGGCCAAATTTACGAGTATAGAAGTACAATTTGTTTGTGGTTTTACAGCTAGCAAATAGGATGACATGTTAACAAGATTACCATATCAATATGAATGATTGTTTTCTTCTTCCCTGAATGATCATTGTTGCCCTTACTGCTTTTAGCTCCAGGTAAATTTGAGAAGCGCTTGCGGTAGCGATTTCGCCAAGTCCCAATGAAATGCAGTCGAGAATGCTACAGTACCAAATAAGGTTATTGTAAAAATAATCAGTGTGACAAAAAAATGCAACATCACAGTTATGAAAAGATATCTGATATTATAATGAAATAGAAGCAGCAAAGCATTTCAGTAATTATGAGCTTCAAAAATTATTAATAAAACCTCAAACCACCCCTCCATATACACTTACTGCACACAAGATTGCATTCTGTCCAATCCTTACCAACACAAGAACAGGACTTGGATATAAATGTGATTACTTTAAGAATATTTTCGAGACTTCGGTGGCAATGTTACAATTTTAAACCACATCATGCCAAGAATAGTGTAACAATTATGATAACGGAACATCAATGACGCTAAATTGTTTGAGTAACATGCCTTGAAATAATTCTCTACAAAATTAGGATCTGTCAGGGTTGAATGTGACCGGCTAGAAGATTTAGCTGTATCTTTCTCCAATGAACCAATTGACAAATGGCTGCCCACAGAGCCTGTACCGCATACATCTGAAAACCTTGAAGTAGCATCAGGAGACTGAGCCACATGAAGTTCAGGATCCATGTCATTATCCATACTTTCTGAAAATGCTATTTTACAGGCATTATCATCCTCATCCACTGCAAAATCTTCACCATCTCGTTCTTCAAATGTTGAAACTCCAGGTTCATCTGAGGATAGTGAGTCCTCTGCTACCTCCACATTCATCAATGGAACTCCATGTTCATCTGAGGATAGTGAGTCCTCTGCTACTTCCACATTCATTAGTGGAACTCTATGTTCATCTGAGGATAGTGAGTCTTCTGCTACCTCCACATTCAGTAATGGCCCTTGCTGTTCACAAGACTCGGTTTGGTCACGTGATCCCTCCTGAGCAGAAGAAGTTTGGAACTCAAGGTCTTTGTTATCATCATTTTGATTGCTCTGGTACTGTATTCCATTTTGTTTCCCAGAAAAGAAAGCAGAAAGCTTCATCTGCTTTCGGCTTGAAGAATTATGCTGACTTATTTGGTATGGAACCCCTAAGATAAAATAAGAAAACTGAATCATAATTACGTACAAGAACAAATGAAGTAATATAAGTGCATACAAACTTTGGTGTCATAAAAAAACTTCACAGGCTATAAATGTGCTCTACTGAATTAAATATAAGCACCTTCAGAGAGAATAAATAAAATTATCGTAGGTGGAGATAAGCAAAGAATTGAATCTTTCCATAATAATTAACATTGTGTTCAATTAAAAAAGTTTGCTCATTCTGCTAGCACCTGCTATTTATTGATACATACGGCTACATTTCATGGATTGAAAATTTGAAGAAAATGATCTTGCTAATTGCATTGCAACTCAAAACTCAACCAAACCTATTATTATACAAAAAGAGCTAGCAATATGGTTTAACTAAACATTCAAGGAAAAGCAGCAACAATGAAGCAGATCATTCAGCATTAACAGGCAAAAAGGCAAGGGGGAAAGAAAGTACAGCTGAGGAGCCGGTTCTCTGCAAGGGAATCCACCACCCACCCCGGCTTGACAACAGGAAGACCCTTGCTGAATGCTCTGGATTAAGCAGCAACAATATCAGGGACAAGACACACATAAGAACATAACTATTACACCCGTAGGTAGACTGGCACAGAACGTTAGCCCCCCTTCTGTGTTTAATTTTTCACTCGCCTCCATTTGTATTACCTCATATTCCGCATTTTGCTCTCCGGGAGGTGTGTGCAGACGATGTGCGTCACCGTGTGCCTGGAGAAGTAGTTGACGAACCGGCCACCGTTGTTCAGCATAATCTCCTTCAGCTCCTGCCAATCCCCAAACAATAATAAGATGGGGACAAATTGGCATAACAACAAAATCCGGCGAAATCACAGGGTGCAGTGTGATGAGCAGGCGGCGAGCGGTGGGGTACCTGGCTAGAGGGGACGGTGAATCCGTCGACGAAGATGGAGACGCCCGCGAACAGGGCCCCGGGCGCCGCGGCGGCGGAGGTGGAGGCGTCGGCGTCGAACTGCGCGGAGAGCTTGCTGTTCTTCGCGGACATGTAGCTCCCGAAGTCGGCGAACGGGGAGGAGGCGAAGGCGCGGCGAGGGTTCTGGGCGGGGGCTGGGACGGAGGCGGGGTCGGCGTTGGAAACGAGCGACGTGCCGGGATCATCGTCGCCCCTCGCACGCTTCTGGCCGGACGAGGAAGCCGCCGGCCTCGCCGGCGGCGAGGAGCGGCGGGCGGAGGAGGTGCTCATGGCGGGAGGAAGGGGGCGAGTGGGGCGGGGAATTTTCGGGAGCGCGCGAGACGAATAGCGGCGCGGTCGAAAGGGAGGGAGGCGGTGGGATTCACTTCGTGCTAGTCCATTCTGCCCCGCCGATAGGGGGCGAGACGGGCACTTGAACATTATTTGTGAAATGGTCACAAAAAAATATTTTTGAATTTCGAGTGATCGTTTGACCTTTTTTTTTGCAGGGAGTTGTTTGACTTAGGGCATGAAGGCCATCTCTGCCCCGATATGTGGGATTTCACGTGAATCCATGACGACGGCTACACGACGGCTTGGCCGTATAATTAGATTAGGAAAAATACCAACTTGAGTCCGACTAGGACTTGTCCTAGCCAGCTAGCTGCGTTGGTAGGAGTATAATACCAGGATTAGGAATTTGTAGTCCAAGTCGGTTAATAGGTGAGTCTGATTTGACTAGAACCTGTATCCACTGGTGGTGGCTGCGTCCATATATATACACCAGCTGGGTTCATTCAATGGAGTAACCTACACTAGCTCATTCACTACTAGTTAGATCAATGGAGTAACCTGTTATTTCCTTTGCATTTTTTACTGTAAAATGTCATGGCTCACCTGTTAACCGGCGGCCGTAGAAGGACTAATCACCTAACTGAAACACTAATAATCAGAAGATAGATTGAACTTCGTTTAACGAATATACAACATATTGAATTATTTTCTATTTGGTCTAATTGATATAATCATGTCTAATAAAGTTCACAATCTTTACTTTGAAGATCTGTAGCTAGACGTTAGAACTGTTGACGTGCAAATAATTAACTAACTACATGTCATACTTGAATTACAGGTTTTTTGTTTTCGTCACTCCTTTGTTATATGGAAGAAGACTTCATGGTTAGCATTATTTATTATAACACATTCATATAAGATTTTCTTGCCACTGTAAGTAGGAAGTTAATTTTTTTGGTCTGTTTTTTCTGCATGGATTTTGGTCTGTTTTCTAATAGTATATATGATCTTTCAGTCACAGTTCAAGTATTTTAGAACTAAAGCTCCCCCTAATTAAAATGCAGAAACGTGTTTTCTTTCATGATGTTTCAGTCACTGTCTTAGAAACACTAGAAAATATATGTCGACAAACTTCTTCATGGAACTAATATATTTATGCTAATGACAAATTGGATTTATAATCTTTAACCTCGAATCTTTGTATGATTTTAGTTACTACCATATCTGCTCTTGCAGGTCTACTAGAGTATCCACTTCTGAAGATATTGAATTGATTCATCACTCCATGTTTTTCATGGTTAACTTTGAACACTGCATTGGGCGCTAATTAAGTGTACGACAGACGGCAGCAGCGGCGAGACAAGGGACGCCCGAGCTCCTCGGCCCAGCTCAGCAGAAGGTTTTACAGCTCGAGTCATACTCAGATATGCCCATCTATTCAGCAACATCACAGGTTGATATGAATTTATGTCTTACAGTAAATTCATTCTCTGTTACTCGTCTGTTCATGATTTTAATATGCTATGGAGTTTTACATCTGCATGGTGGGATGAATCGTCGTATCTAGCAATTGTTTGAATCTGACAAATTCAGTTTGGTGTGGTTACTAGAAAAATGTCAGAATTCTCTCTGACTTACAGTAAATTCTTTGCTCTGTTCTTTGTCTGTTCATGATTTTGCAATGCTGTGTAGTTTTAGATCTTTTTGGTGGGATGAATCCTCTGTATTTTATTTACTACTCATTTGAATCTGACAAATTCACTTGGTCTGGTTACTAGAAGCTCTTAAAAGCCAAGAAGTATCCCCGACCTGTATTTTACGTGTAGTGTAGTACTCCATATGAGGTTAGGTTCAGACATTTGTGCAAGTCAAGTTCCACCAAACCAAATTTCTAGCTTATGCAGGAATAAATGATCAGCTAAAGAAGCATATTCCTCTGTTCAACAACATCACAGGTTCAGCAACATCAGGCTGCATGCTATGCTGCACAGCACAAAGAGACAACACAAATTCTCACAGAGAGAAGAAAAAGAGACTGCACAGCGCAACAAGGTCTTTGGTCTTTGGTCTCTCAATTTTTATACATGTACATCCCCTCCTATCATGCTGGCTGAAGCAGCTTGTTGAGTTATTTTGAAATCTTTCATGCACTTTTCTGTTGAGTGCCTTGTTGGAAATATGCCCTAGAGGCAATAATAAAAGGATTATTATTATATTTCCTTATTCATGATAATTGTCTTTTATTCATGCTATAATTGTATTATCCGGAAATCGTAATACATGTGTGAATACATAGACCACAATATGTCCCTAGTGAGCCTCTAGTTGACTAGCTCGTTGATCAACGGATAGTCATGGTTTCCTGACTATGGACCTTGGATGTCATTGATAACGGGATCACATCATTAGGAGAATGATGTGATGGACAAGACCCAGTCCTAAGCATAGCACAAAGATCGTGTAGTTCGTTTGCTAGAGCTTTTCCAATGTCAAGTATCTTTTCCTTAGACCATGAGATCGTGTAACTCCCGGATACCTTAGAAGTGCTTTGGGTGTACCAAACGTCACAACGTAACTGGGTGACTATAAAGGTGCACTACAGGTATCTTTGAAAGTGTCTGTTGTGTTGACACGGATCGAGACTGGGATTTGTCACTCCATATGACAGAGAGGTATCTCTGGGCCCACTCGGTAATGCATCATCATAATGAGCTCAAAGTGACCAAGTGTCTGGTCACGGGATCATGCATTACGTACGAGTAAAGTGACTTGCTGGTAACGAGATTGAACGAGGTATTGGGATACCGACGATCGAATCTCGGGCAAGTAACGTACCGATTGACAAAGGGAATTGTATACGGGGTTGCTTAAATCTCGACATCGTGGTTCATCCGATGAGATCATCGAGGAGCATGTGGGAGCCAACATGGGTATCCAGATCCCGCTGTTGGTTATTGACCGGAGAACCGTCTCGGTCATGTCTAAATGTCTCCCGAACCCGTAGGGTCTGCACACTTAAGGTTAGGTGACGTTAGGGTTGTATGAATATGAGTATGCAGCAAACCGAAAGTTGTTCGGAGTCCCGGATGAGATATCGGATGTCATGAGGAGTTCCGGAATGGTCCTGAGGTAAACAATTATATATGGGAAGTCGAGTTTCGGCCATCGGAAAAGTTTCGGGGGTCACCCGGTATTGTACCGGGACCACCGGAAGGGTCCCGGGGGTCCACCGGGTGGGGCCACCCATCCCGGAGGGCCCCATGGGCTGAAGTGGGAGGGGAACCAGCCCCTGGTGGGCTGGTGCACCCCCTGGGGCCCCGTCTGCGCCTAGTGTTGGGAACCCTAGGGGAGGGGGCGCCTCCACTTGCCTTGGGGGGCACTCCACCCCCCAGGCCGCTGCCCCCTAGGAGATCCCATCTCCTAGGGCTGGCGCCCCCCCTGGGGTCCCTATATAAAGAGAGGGGGGTGGGAGGGCAGCCGCACCCTGACATCTGGCGCCTCCCTCCCCTCTTGCTACACCTCCTCCTCCCGTAGTCGCTTGGCGAAGCCCTGCCGGAACCCTGCTGCATCCACCACCACGCCGTCGTGCTGCTGCATCTTCATCAACCTCTCCTTCCCCCCTTGCTGGATCAAGAAGGACGAGACGTCATGCTGACCGTACGTGTGTTGAACGCGGAGGTGCCGTCCGTTCGGCGCTAGGATCTCTGGTGATTTGGATCACGACGAGTACGACTCCCTCAACCCCGTTCTCTTGAACGCTTCCGCTCGCGATCTACAAGGGTATGTAGATGCACTCCCCTCTCTCGTTGCTAGATGAACTCATAGATTGATCTTGGTGAACGTAGAATTTTTTTTTTATTTTATGCAACGTTCACCAACAGTGGCATCATGAGCTAGGTCTATGCGTAGTTCTCTATTGCACGAGTAGAACACAAATCTGTTGTGGGCGTAGATGTTGTCAACTTTCTTGCCACTACTAGTCTTATTTTGCTTCAGCGGTATTGTGGGATGAAGCGGCCCGGACCGACCTTACACGTACGCTTACGTGAGACAGGTTCCACCGACTGACATCCACTAGATGCATAAGGTGGCTAGCGGGTGTCTGTCTCTCCCACTTTAGTTGGAGCGGATTCGATGAAAAGGGTCCTTATGAAGGGTAAATAGAAGTTGACAAATCACGTTGTGGTTATTCGTAGGTAAGAAAACGTTCTTGCTAGAACCCTTATTGCAGCCACGTAAAAGATGCAACAACAATTAGAGGACGTCTAACTTGTTTTTGCAGCAATTGCTTTGTGATGTGATATGGCCAAAAGTTGTGATGAATGATGAATGATATATTGTGATGTATGAGATCATGTTCTTGTAATAGGAATCACGACTTGCATGTCGATGAGTATGACAACCGGCAGGAGCCATAGGAGTTGTCTTAATTATTGTATGACCTGCATGTCAATGATTTAACACCATGTAATTACTTTACTTTATTGCTAAACCGTTAGCCATAGTAGTAGAAGTAATAGTTGGCGAGCAACTTCATGGAGATACGATGATAGAGATCATGGTGTCATGCCGGTGACGAAGATGATCATGGAGCCCCGAAGATGGAGATCAAAGGAGCTATATGATATTGGCCATATCATGTCGCTACTATATAATTGCATGTGATGTTTATTATGTTTATGCATCTTGTTTACTTAGAACGACGGTAGTAAATAAGATGATCCCTTATAATAATTTCAAGAAAGTGTTCCCCTAACTGTGCGCTGTTGCTAAAGTTCGTCGTTTCGAAGCACCACGTGATGATCGGGTGTGATAGATTCTTACGTTCACATACAACGGGTGTAAGACAGTTTTACACATGCAAAAACACTTAGGGTTAACTTGACGAGCCTAGCATGTACAAACATGGCCTTGGAACACAGAGACCGAAAGGTCGAACATGAGTTGTATGGAAGATACGATCAACATGGAGATGTTCACCGATGATGACTAGTCCGTCTCACGTGATGATCGGACACGGCCTAGTCGACTCGGATCGTGTAACACTTAGATGACTAGAGGGATGTCTAATCTGAGTGGGAGTTCATTAAATAATTTGATTAGATGAACTTAATTATCATGAACTTAGTCTAAAATCTTTGCAAAATATGTCTTGTAGATCAAATGGCCAATGCTCATGTCAACATGAACTTCAACGCGTTCCTAGAGAAAACCAACCTGAAAGATGATGGCAGCAACTATACGGATTGGGTCTGGAACCTAAGGATCATCCTCATAGCTGCCAAGAAAGCATATGTCCTAGAAGGACCGCTAGGTGAAGCACCCATCCCAGAGAACCAAGACGTTATGAACGCTTGGCAGTCACGTGCTGATGATTACTCCCTCGTTCAGTGCGGCATGCTTTACAGCTTAGAACCGGGGCTCCAAAAGCGTTTTGAGCAACACGGAGCATATGAGATGTTCGAGGAGCTGAAAATGGTTTTCCAAGGTCATGCCCGGGTCGAGAGATATGATGTCTCCGACAAGTTCTATAGTTGTAAGATGGAGGAAAATAGTTCTGTCAGTGAGCACATACTCAAAATGTCTGGGTTGCACAACCGCCTATCCCAGCTGGGCATTAACCTCCCGGACGAGGTAGTCATTGACAGAATCCTTCAGTCGCTCCCACCGAGCTACAAGAGCTTTGTGATGAACTACAATATGCAGGGGATGGTGAAAACTATTCCTGAAGTATTTTCAATGCTGAAGTCGGCAGAGGTAGAAATCAAGAAAGAACATCAAGTGTTGATGGTCAATAAAACCACCAAATTCAAGAAGGGCAAGTGTAAGAAGAACTTCAAGAAGGACGGCAAGGATGTTGCCGCGCCCAGTAAGCCAGTTGCCGGGAAGAAGTCAAAGAATGGACCCAAGCCTGAGACTGAGTGCTTTTATTGCAAAGGGAAGGGTCACTGGAAGCGGAACTGCCCCAAATACTTAGCGGACAAGAAGGCCGGCAACACTAAAGGTATATGTGATAGACATGTAATTGATGTGTACCTTACCAGTACTCGTAGTAACTCCTGGGTATTTGATACCGGTGCCGTTGCTCATATTTGTAACTCACAACAGGGGTTGCGGAATAAGCGGAGACTGGCGAAGGACGAGGTGACGATGCGCGTCGGGAATGGTTCCAAGGTCGATGTGATCGCCGTCGGCATGCTACCTCTACATTTACCCACGGGATTAGTTTTAAACCTCAATAATTGTTATTTAGTGCCAAGTTTGAGCATGAACATTGTATCTGGATCTTGTTTAATGCGAGATGGCTACTCATTTAAATCCGAGAATAATGGTTGTTCTATTTATATGAGAGATATGTTTTATGGTCATGCCCCGATGGTCAATGGTTTATTCTTAATGAATCTCGAATGTAATGTTACACATATTCATAGTGTGAATACCAAAAGATGTAAAGTTGATAACGATAGTCCCACATACTTGTGGCACTGCCGCCTTGGTCACATTGGTGTCAAGCGCATGAAGAAGCTCCATGCTGATGGACTTTTAGAGTCTCTCGATTATGAATCATCTGACACATGCGAACCATGCCTCATGGGCAAAATGACCAAGACTCCGTTCTCCGGAACAATGGAGCGAGCAACCAACTTATTGGAAATCATACATACTGATGTGTGTGGTCCAATGAGCGTTGAGGCTCGCGGAGGATATCGTTATGTTCTCACTCTCATTGATGACTTAAGTAGATATGGGTATGTCTACTTGATGAAACACAAGTCTGAGACCTTTGAAAAGTTCAAGGAATTTCAGAATGAAGTAGAGAATCAACGTGACCGAAAAATAAAGTACTTACGATCAAATCATGGAGGAGAATATTTAAGTCACGAATTTGGTACGCACTTAAGAAAATGTGGAATCGTTTCACAACTCACGCCGCCTGGAACACCTCAGCGTAACGGTGTGTCCGAACGTCGTAATCGCACTCTATTGGATATGGTGCGATCTATGATGTCTCTTACTGTCGTGGAATTGTCACGTCAGATGTCCTCGTGAAAGGACTTAGTTGTGGAGCCATCGCAACTAGGAAGCTTGAAGGGGTTAAACGGGACAAAGGACACGAGAGGGGTTTATACTAGTTCGGCCCCTTACAGTGAACATAAGGCCTACGTCTAGTTGGGTTGGTATTGATGTTTCGATGACCAGGGAGCGAGATACGCTGTGCTTGGCTCTCGATGAGTTGTTTCTTGCCCTAAGCCGCCAGCGGGTCGTCCCCTTATATACACGGGTCGACGCCCTGCGGCTTACCGAGTCCCGACCGACTCATAAACAATGTCCGGCTTGGTGACTAGTTAAGTCTACCTTATGATACAAGTAATATTATTACATCGGGTTACTACAACGGGCCTTAAGTCGCCTGCGGGCCTTAAGCTCTCTATGAACCGCCATCTTCATACTTTGTCTTGGGCTTCTCTCTGGTGAGTCCTCTTTGCGTAACCTGGCCCCTCCTATGCGGCTTACACAAATAGTTATATCCCCAACATTAGGCCTCAGATTGATTTGAACCGGTTCATGCCAATCTTAAAATACCTTATGAACCGCCCTGCAGTCTTTTATCTTGCGCGAAGGATTTTAACCCGCCGTGACGTGATCAACTAACTCCGGGTTAAATCTCTATGACGTCATCTTCATTAAAGCTTTATTTTTTATACCGTCACATCTTCAACGGATCTTTGTCTTTACTAACCATCCCGAGAATCGAGGCGCCAGAGCCGCTGGTAATGAATGTTATCTCCTCATTTTTTGCACCCACTCGATCAGTCTTCCTTTATAAATAGAGCGACCTAGGTCTTCCCCAGTCGTCTTCTTCCTCTTGCCTCCTCCCGTGCTCTGCCGCTGCCACCGTCGACCCCCTCGTTGTCACCGACTCAGGCCGCTGCATCGACCTGACTCCGAACATAGATCGACAACGAACCTCCGCGGCGCATCCGCATCTATGAGCTCTTCTCATTTCCTTTCTCAGATCTGCGTTAGGTTCTTGCCGAGTTCGTCGGTGTTCATCACTGCCCGATGCAAACCTTCTCTTGTTCTTTCCTCCAACGCCCTGTTTAGACCGTAGAAATTACATAGAACTGCTGCGGTGCTTACTTGTATTGATCTCGCGTAGGAATAGATCTCATTTCCCTTGCGTAGAACCCCTTTTTGAGTATATGAGCTTCTCTGCTTTGTTTTTAGGTCTAGGAAAATTTCTTTCCAGGGCAATATTTTGATCCAGAGTAATAACTGTCCTCTGTGAAACTTGTCTTCATCACCCGGAAAACCTCCTCTGGTAAATGTCCTGAAATACAACTGTCGAGGTATCCGGCTTAAATAGATGATACAGAACCTTGACTGCTCCTCATGACCCGGAATTTTTTTGAATTGCACTTGATACTTGTAGCGGCTTAAATATTGTTGCACAGTCATTCTTATATCATTAGGCCCCTCATTAAGCCGCCACTTTAATCAAGATTTTCCTCCCGGGTTAAAATTGAACCGGATCTTCTTCTTTTCCATAGGCCAATTGCTATGATGGCTCCTAAGGCTACCAAGGCCCCTGTAACTTGCAATTGGGTTCCATCCACAGTGACCAATAGCAAACTAGCTGAGTTTGTAAAGTCTGGGCATCTGCCAAAAAAGGATGTTATATCGTACCGTGCCCCTGACCCGTCTGAAGAAAAGCCTCACCCCAAAGCAGGGGAAGTAATGATTTTTACGGATCATATGAGCCGTGGATTTGCTCCTCCCGGCTCAAAATTCTTTAGAGAGGTTTTAAATTTCTTTGACCTTACACCTCAAGACACCGGACCCAATTCCGTGTCAAATATTTGCAATTTTCAAGTCTTCTGTGAGGTGTACCTAGGAGAGGAGCCAAGTGTGCTTTTGTTCAGGGAACTTTTTTATATGAACCGGCAAAATGAACGTGCCAACGGGCCCAACCTTGAGCTTGGCGGCATCTCAATCCAGCGACGGAGAGACTGTCTTTTCCTTTATGCTGAGCTACCGAGTCACCCCAAATCTTGGAACCAGACATGGTTCTACTGTCAGGACACTTCTCCGGCTGATGAAAAGCCTCTGCCCGGCTTTCGCGCCCTGCGCCTTGAATCTAATCATCCGCTACCAGACAAGCTGACAACCCTTGAACGCGTGCCTCTTAACTCCACCATCAAGAAGATTAAAGCTTTATTGGGAAATGGTTTAAACGGCATCGATCTGGTCTGGGTCTGGGTCACTTGGCGTATACTTCCATTAAGCCGCCGTCCCGGCTTAATGTGTACTTATACTGGAGAAAAGACTGATCCGCAACGCCATAGCCCTGACGACTTACCAGATGACATGGTGGATGCTACAACCCAGTCACTGCTGAAGGAGGGCACTGTGACGAGCAACGCCTTCGGTTTACTTCCATTTTGCAAGAATAACCCGGCCCCTGCAGTAAGCTATCAATCATAACAAATGTTTACGGATATATGATACCTTTCTTGATACTCATGATTCTTTAACTTTTTCCACAGGCTGGTGATGACTTTTGGAAAGCCAAATATGACCATGAAGCTGCCAAACAAGCCAGAACGACCAAGAAAGCTGAAAGAAAAGCCGCCAAGGTAGGAACCTCGAAGAAAAAGAAACCCAACGCCTCCGACTTACTCAGATTGGAGGATAGCTCTTCGGATGAGGAAGAGGTAATCTTTAAATTTTCTTAAGTCCCTTGTTATCACCTGTCTGACATTTTATCCTTTCAGGAGGATACGGGGAACAGTCGAGCAACTAATGAAGAGGTAACTATAATCTCCTCCGACTCAGAGCCTTTGCCAAAGCGAAAGACCCGAAGGGTGACTCGGAAAGTAAGATTTTCACATGCACTTGCTTATCAAGATCCTCAATTTATTTTGAAGCAACAACAGCTTGAGAACCGGAGGCAGACCCGGAACAACAAGGATGCAGAACTCTCCTCCGGCTTACCTGATGTAACCAGGAAACGTCGGAGTGAGGTTATCTCCGATTTACGCTTTGTCTTACCTTTAGCAGGCTTAATTCGTCAACCTCTCAATTCATCTGACTCCAATTATCAGGATACCTCTCCTTCTTCTGGTGAATCCATGCAGTCAAATATGCCGACTTTCAAAACTGCTCCCGGGTAATGTAAACTTATGCACTTTTTACCTTACCCGTGCTTGCGCATTCATCCTTCTGCTTTTGTTAACAGTATGCAAGTGAAGCCCAGCAAGCGGGCAAAGAAGAATAAGCCGTCCGAAGAACCGGTCGTGGCTGAACCGGTGATTAATGCGTCCGCTCCAGACAGCGCTACCCATCAGCCGCCACCTGACCCGGCTTCTGATATTCCAGTGCCAACCTCTGACCCACCTACCAAAGACATTCTCCACACAAGTGAACCGGAGACTCCTAGCCCAATGAAAAGAAACGACCCGGAAGTTGAGATTGTGAAGTCCCAATTTGTTGAACCAGGGCGGCCTACAGTCCTTGCCAAATGTACTGCCAAGGAAGAGTTTGCCCAACGCCGAAAAGCCAAGCAGGACATTACGGATTATACTCACCTAAGCATTGGTGATATAGTCTTAGGCTATCTGAATCAAGTGCATAATAGCCGTGACCTGGAAGTTGACATGGTGAAACAAATACAACATAAATCTGAGGTATAAACTTATACTTTTATCTGAGCCTTATATATATACTGTACCAGCCCCCAAGTCTATTGCTTATGAACAAATACGCTGTAGACTTAGAAATCTGCTTTTACTTGTTAACTTATCCGATTTAAAAAGAATTTATTTAACCCGGTATAACATAAGGCCTTTAAATTTGCAATACACATTAGTCCCCAAGTGTCAAGTATCCTTACTTGTAAGGTGCTTGAGACTTAATATGTTTGACCCGGCAGGATAAAGTTAAAATTTCTTTCAGCATACATTAGCCCCCAAGTGCCAAGTATCTTTACTTGTAAAGTGCTTGGGACTTGAATGTTTACCTTACTAGAATCCTTACCATAACCCGGTGTTAATGCAGGCTGCCATAAGTCAATTTGAATCAGAGCTCGCTGCCCTGAAGAGTCGTCTGGAAACTCAAGAGCTTGAGACGCAAAAAGCTAACTCCAAATTTGAATTTAGTGTCTCTGAAAATGAGAAACTAAAGAAGAATTTTGAGTCGGAAAAGAAAATTTGGGCTAATGAAAAGGCTTCCTTGGTGACCCGGGCCGAAACAGCCGAAACATCTCTTGCAGAAGCAACAACCGAGCTGTCCAACTTAAAACAACAAATATCCCAAATGGCCTCAACCATCTTTGGTAAGTTATTGTGACACAGTTTTAACATGGCAACCATACAATTACTATTGTAATAATTACTTCCGGCTTACCGTTATGCTTGTGCACATACAGGCTCCAGGAGTGTCAATCTGAAGCAAAACACGCTGATCAAGCTTAAAGCTGTTTACACATTAGTGGAACAGTTATACTCCGGAACACAACGTGCCCTGGCCATTGTAGCTTTATCAACTCCACACCCCCGCCGTTTGCAAGATGTTTTGAAGAGCCTTGCCTTTCTACCTCAGCGGATCCAAGACTTAAGGCGTTCATCTTCAAGAGCCGGGGCCGTAGCCGCATTGAGCCGGGCAAAAGCATGGCTCCCAGAACTAGACCCGGCAGACCTTGCTCTTGGATATCCGAGTCTAAAGGAAGACGATAATGCCTTTGATGATCATGACTTCCACGCCTGTGTTAAATCCATACGTTCGATGGCCACCCTTATTGGAAACGATACTGACCTTAGCAAGTATGCGTCGGCTTATGACAGTAACAACCGGAAAATCCCAAATGCTCCATATGATCAAATCAGCCTGATCCCTCCAATTCGTAAGCATACTTTTGCCCCTGAAGTGGACCCGGCCGGTTTAATAGATGATGAAGCTGAATTTGAAGCTTTGAGCGGCATTGATTGGGCTTCATCAACTTTCCAGGAAACAACAGCCGACGGAGAAGCGAAGAAGGGTAACCCGGAGCCTTCAAGCCCGCCGAAGGAGTGAATCACCAGGTGTTTGGCCAAAATACAATGCTTCATCTATTCAGACTCGGGGAGTCATGTAATAGGGTAGAAGTAACTTCTTAATACTCATCATTCCTTCGTGCATGCTCTTATCACTTAACGCTTTTCGTAAGCCGCCATGGCTGCATATTTCAGGCTTTTACTTCCTTGGCATGTTAAATTTTGCTTGCCTTATTCTGCAATCCTTGAAAGATCTTCCCGGCTCATATAATGTTCACCCGGTACTTAATAACCTGGGGTGACGAATATTAAACCGGCAAGACAAAAAACACCTTAAAATGCTTTCCATAAGGTATCAGAATAATCAAAATACTTTTACAGGCTACTGATTCGGATAAGATCAGTAAACCGTTCCAAAGGGGTTAAGCTAAGATTCGGATACGATCATATAGCCCCCAGTGGCGTGGCGATGCCAATCAAGTGGGTATTGACAGCTATGTTCTCTTTGGTTCGAACGACCTATGTTTGAACAGGAAGCCCCCAAGTGACCATAGGATTTGTTTAATGACGCTGATTCGTATACGATCCACGTCAGACCTAAAGGGGTTAAGCTGTGATTCAAATATGATCAGGAAGCCCCCAAGTAGGCTTGGCAAGTATGCCGATCAAGTGGGTATCGACAGCTATGTTCGCTTTGGTTCGGATACGACCTATGTTTGAACAGGAAGCCCCCAAATGACCATGGCTAGATTCAGATATGATCATAAGCCGGACCAAAGGTAAAACCGGATTCAGATTTGATCCGGTCCCTATTGGTTGTTTCCACCACCTGTCAAAAGGACATATACACTTTTTTGAGGGTGAAAAAAGGACGGAGGTCCTGCTTTATTACTTTATATAATATATACATTGTCAAAAAATATATACATCTAAAGAGCCGGTAGCTTAATAAGGCCGAAGGTGGGCTATATTCCACGGCCGCCGGGTCTCCTCCTCCGATTTACCTGAGTCCTTGTGCTCTCGAATATCGATGAGGTAGTATGACCCGTTGTGCAGATTCTTGCTGACCACAAAGGGTCCTTCCCAAGGAGGGGATAACTTGTGCATATCAGACTGATCTTGGATGAGCCGGAGCACTAAATCGCCTTCCTGAAATGTTCTGCTTCTGACCCGGCGGCTGTGATATCGACGAAGGTCTTGCTGGTAAATCACCAAGCGGGCTATTGCCAAGTCTCGCTCCTCATCCAACAAGTCAAGAGCCTCCTGTCGAGCTTTTTCATTATCAGCCTCAACGTAAGCTGCCACACGGGGCAAATCGTGCCGGATATCACTTGGCAGAACTGCCTCTGCTCCATAAACCATGAAGAAAGGCGTGTAACCCGCTGATCTGTTAGGCGTAGTGTTGATGCTCCACAGCACAGAGGGCAACTCTTCCACCCAGCAACCCGGAGTCCGCTGTAAGGGGACCAAGAGTCGTGGTTTGATACCCCTTAAAATCTCCTGATTAGCTCGCTCTGCTTGACCATTGGACTGAGGATGAGCAACAGCCGAAACGTCAAGCCGGATATGTTCCCATTGACAGAACTCTTCCATGGCACCCTTGGAGAGATTAGTGCCATTATCAATTATGTTGCTATGTGGAAAACCAAAACGAAAGATCACCTTTTTGATGAACTGCACCGCTGTGGCCGCATCACACTAACTGACCGGCTCTGCCTCAATCCACTTTGTAAATTTATCCACTGCCACCAGGAGGTGCGTTTTTTATCCTTAGACCTTTTGAAAGGTCCCACCATGTCAAGCCCCCAGACTGCGAACAGTCAAGTAATTGGAATCATCCTCAACTCCTGACCCGACACATAAGCTTGTCTTGAGAACTTTTGACACCCGTCACAGTTGCTAACAAGATCTTCTGCATCAGCATGAGCCGTCAGCCAGTAAAAACCATGACAGAAAGCCTTGGCCACCAGAGATTTTGAGCCGGCATGATGACCACAATCCCCTTCATGGATCTCTCAAAGTATCTCTTGACCCTCTGCAGGCGACACACAACGCTGGAACGCACCTGTGACACTGAGATGATGTAACTCGCCATTAACAATTGTCATGCATTTGGATCGTCTGACAATTTGTCTCGCTAAGGTCTCATCCTCAGTCAGCTCTCCCCGGGTCATATAAGCCAGATATGGCAATGTCCAATCTGGGATGATGTGAAGTGCAGCCACCAACTGTGCCTCCGGGTCTGGCACTGCAAGCTCTTCCTCTGTAGGTACCTTGACAGAAGGATTATGTAAAACGTCCAAAACGGTGTTAGGCGGCATCGGCTTATGCTGAGAGCCCAACCGGCTTAAAGCATCCGCCGCCTCATTTTTTCCTTCTGTCAATGTGCTCCACCTGATACCCTTTGAAGTACCCAGCTACATCATCAACTTCACGATGATAAGCCGCCATAAGGGGGTCCTTAGAAACCCATGTGCCTGAGACCTGCTGAGCCACAAGATTTGAGTCACCCAAGCACCTTACCCGGCTTAAATTAATCTCCTTAGCCATCCGGAGACCATGGAGCAAGGCCTCGTATTCAGCTGCATTGTTAGTGCAAGGAAACATGAGCCGGAGCACATAACAAAATTTGTCACCTCGAGGGGAAGTTAAGACAACTCCAACCCCCGATCCTTCTAACTGCCTGGACCCATCAAAATGAATAGTCCAATACGTATTGTCCGGCTTCTCCTCAAGTGCCTGCAACTCTGTCCAATCATTGATAAAATCCACCAATGCCTGAGATTTGATGGCAGTACGGGGCATATACTTTAAACCATAAGTCCCAAGCTCAATGGCCCACTTGGCGATTCGCCGTGTAGCTTCTCTATTCTGAATGATATCTCCCAAAGGAGCTGAGCTCACCACCGTTATAGGGTGACCTTGGAAGTACTGCTTCAGTTTCCGATTTGCCATGAACACACCATAAACAAGCTTCTGCCAATGTGGATACCTTTGTTTAGACTCAGTGAGCACCTCGCTGATGTAGTAAACCGGCCGTTGAACCGGATGCTCCTTGCCTGCCTCCTTTCGTTCCACCACGATGGCAACACTGACAGCCCATGAGTTAGCAGCCACATATAACAATAGCGGCTCTTTATCAATGCGAGCTGCAAGAACCGGTGGCTCAGACAACTGTCTCTTTAAATCCTCAAAGGCAGTGTTAGCAGCATCACTCCAGACAAAAGTGTCCGTTTTCTTCATCATCTGGTATAGCGGCAAGGCCTTCTCCCCTAACCGGCTTATGAACCGGCTTAAAGCAGCAACACATCCCGCCAGGCATTGAACATCATTGATACACGCCGACTTAGCCAGAGAGGTGATCGCCGTGATTTTCTCTGCATTAGCTTCAATGCCTCTATTTGACACCAGAAAACCCAAGAGCTTGCCTGCAGGTACACCAAATACACACTTGGCCGGGTTAAGCATCATCTTGTAAACCCGGAGATTGTCAAAGGTTTTTCTCAAATCGGATATTAAAGTTTCCTTTTCTCTGGATTTCACCATGATGTCATCCACATAAGCATGAACATTGCGCCCAATCTGATCGTGCAAACAGTTCTGCACACATCGCTGATAAGTTGCCTGGGCACTCTTGAGCCCAAACGGCATAGATACATAACAGAAGGCCCCAAACGGAGTGATGAAAGCTGTCTTCTCCTGGTCCTTAACTGCCATCTTGATCTGATGATAGCCAGAGTAAGCATCCAAAAAGCTCAAACGTTCACAACCTGCCGTAGCATCAATGATTTGATCAATACGGGGGAGTGCAAAGGGATCAGCCGGGCAAGCCTTGTTTAAGTCCGTGTAATCCACACACATCCGCCAAGTGCCGTTCTTATTGAGTACCAGCACCGGGTTAGCCAACCACTCTGGATGAAAGACTTCGACAATCAACCCGGCCGCTAAGAGCCGAGCCACCTCTTCTCCAATGGCTGCTCGTCTCTCTTTGTTGAATCGTTGGAGAAACTGCCTGACCGGTTTATACTTTGGATCAATATTGAGAGTGTGCTCAGCGAGTTCCCTCGGTACACCCGGCATGTCAGAAGGTTTCCATGCAAAGATGTCCTGGTTCTCATGGATGAACTCGATGAGCGCGCTTTCCTATTTAGGATCCAAATTGGCACTGATACTGAACTGCTTAGAGGTGTCTCCCGGGGTGAAGTCAACAAGCTTTGTCTCAGCGGCTGATTTAAACTTCAACGCCGGGTCGTGCTCTGTAGTTGGTTTCTTGAGGGAGGTCATATCCGTCGGGTCAACATTGTCTTGATAGAATTTGAGCTCCTCCGCGGCACAGGCCGTCTCAGCGTAAGCCGCATCGCCTTCTTCACATTCCAAGGCCACCTTTCGACTCCCATGCACGGTGATGGTGCCCTTGTAACCCGGCATCTTGAGTTGTAAGTAAACATAACACGGCCGAGCCATGAACTTAGCATAAGCCGGTCGCCCAAATAGAGCGTGATACGGGCTCTTGATCTTGACCACCTCAAACGTCAACTTCTCAGCCCTGGAATCATACTCATCTCCAAAAGCCACCTCTAATTCAATCTTACCAACTGGGTAGGCTGACTTACCTGGGACCACCCCGTGAAAAACAGTGTTGGACGACCTCAGATTCTTCTCCGTTAACCCCATACGCAGGAAGGTCTCATAATAGAGGATATTGATGTTGCTGCCTCCGTCCATGAGTACTTTAGTGAATTTATATCCACCAACCTGAGGTGCTACAACCAAGGCTAACTGACCCGGATTATCAACTCGTAGCGGGTGATCCTCTCTGCTCCAAATGATAGGTTGCTCTGACCATCTCAAATAACGAGGGACCGTCGGCTCAACCGAATTTACAGCCCTCTTATGAACCTTCTGGTCACGTTTGCATAAGCTAGTGGTGAACACATGATATTGCCCACCGCTCAACTATTTCGGTTGGCTCTGGTAACCCGACTGCTGCTGCGGTTATCCTCCCTGACCAGCTTGCTGTTGATTATTTCCACCCGGTTGTCCCTGAAAACCGGAATTTGAACCGCCACCCGGGCCATGAAAGCCGCCGACCCCTGAACCGCCACCAGGTCCATGACCACCATCACAGATATTAGAATTTTTAAATGCCTTCATGATCGCACAATCTTTCCATAGGTGCGTAGTGGGGTGCTCCCGGGTGCCGTGTTTCGGACAGGGCTTGTTGAGTAGCTGCTCAAGAGATGGACCTGATCCACCGGTTCGAGGCCCCTTACCCTTGCTTCTCTGATTGTTACCCTGTGTACTAGCGTTAGCCACAAGCTCCGGGCTACCGCCCGCCTTACGCTTATTGCCGCCTTGATTCCCTGGGTTATGTTGTTGACCTTTTCCATTACCGTTCCTTTTACCCTTCCCTGTCTTCTCATCGTCAGACGCAGGGTCCTTGGTATTATCAGAATCGGCGTATTTGACTAAAGCCGCCATCAGCGTTCCCATATAGGTGCAGTCATGCTTTAGGCGTCCCAATTTCTGCCTCAACGGCTCCAAGTTGCAATTTTTCTCCAACATGAGGACTGCAGAGCCGGCATCCATCTTATCAGATGAATGAATTATCTCCTTGACCCGGCGTACCCAATGGGTGGTGGACTCACCCTCCCCCTGCTTACAACTTGTCAAGTCCACGATTGACATGGACTGCTTACAGGTGTCTTTGAAGTTCTGGATGACCCGGGCCTTTAACTCCTCCCACGAACCAATGGAATTGGGTGGTAAACCTTTTAGCCAGGACCGGGCCGTTCCATCTAACATCATGGTGAAGTATTTAGCCATTTCCGCGTCACTAACCTCCAACAGCTCCATGGCCATCTCATAGCTCTCAATCCATGCTTCGGGTTGTAAGTCGGCCGTGTAATTCGGCACCTTTCGAGGTCCCTTGAAGTCCTTAGGCAGGCGCACATTGCGCAAAGCCGGTATCAAACAAGGAACTCCACCGGTTCTGGTGGCTACTCCCAACTCAATAGAAGTCGTTGGGTACTCCGGGATGTCCTGATGAGCCGCCAGCTGAGCCGCCCGCTCGTTCTCCTGACGTATTCGGTCTTGCACCGGGTTATAGCCCCCATGTTGGTTACAACGTTGGGCATTGCTTGATAAAGCTTCGGACTCCATGTGCCTGCTGTAACTCGGGCTCCGGTTCTGGCGAGGCGGTGCTAACCAAGGCGGAGGGGTTGAATGAATCCTATCCCGGCTGTAAGAATAGGTTTCCTGCTGAGCCAGGGCCGTCTGGACAAGTTCCCTGATCCTCCGGGTCTCCACTACTGTTGGATCATCACCGTCCACTGGAAGAGCTGCCAAACATGCTGATGCTGCGATTAAATTCTCCATGGGGTTGAAAAAGTGACCCTCCGGTATTGGTACATAACGCGGCGGTGCCATGCTCATATGAGGAGGTGGCATCTCCTGACGCTGAGCCGGTCCTCCCGCTCCGGGTGTCATAAACTGATTAGCATTGGGCGGGTTACTTGGGCCGGCTCCGGGTGTGGCAAAAAGAACCCTAGGATCGTAATTCAGAGGTAACCGGGATTGGGTCTTCTGGTGTCTCCTCCTCATTACTTCATTGGACGCGTTTAAACTCATTGTGAGCTGATACGCCTCTGACTGCAACCGCTGTGCCCGGACGTCGAGAGCCGCCTGCTCCGTAGCTAGCCTAGTATCCTCAGCTGCTAAGGCTTCCTTGGCCTGAGCTATCGCCTCACGTACCTGTGCTACCTCCGCATCATGCTCATCTTTGTTTGCAGGGATAACCGTGGCGGTTAACAAGGTTGTAAGCTTGTCCATGAGGTCTATCAGCACTTGAGCCGGCGGGCGCACAGGGCCTCCTGCCCCGGCTGCTCCTAATCCGAAAGTGATTGCGGCCGCGGCTGTAGAATTTTGTCCGGGTTGAGTCCCAGCCATAAAGACTCCTGCCCAATTTGGCGACTCACAGAGGTCTGGAATACTAAGGCCATCGGAACAGCCCCCGAGCGCACCATCTTGAACTTGATACAAAGAATCTGTTGAACCGGTGGACGAAGCACCGTTAGAGGGGACGGCCGTCTCACCACCATCTTCAGGACCTTCAGAAAGATCTTCTCCGTGGATGCAGCCCACAAAGACACGCTTCATGCCGGGTTGAACTCGAGCGGGTTTCGCACACTGAGCCTGAAGGAAATATGCCCTAGAGGCAATAATAAAGTTATTATTTATTTCCTTATATCATGATAAATGTTTATTATTCATGCTAGAATTGTATTAACCAGAAACATAATACATGTGTGAATACATAGACAAACATAGTGTCACTAGTATGCCTCTACTTGACTAGCTCGTTTATCAAAGATGGTTATGTTTCCTAGCCATGGATAAAAGAGTTGTCATTTGATTAACGGGATCACATCATTGGGAGAATGATGTGATTGACATGACCCATTCTGTTAGCCTAGCACTTGATCGTTTAGTATATTGCTATTGCTTTCTTCATGACTTATACATGTTCCTGTAACTATGAGATTATGCAACTCCCGTTTATCGGAGGAACACTTTGGGTGCTACCAAACGTCACAACGTAACTAGGTGATTATAAAGGAGTACTACATGTGTCTCCAAAGGTACATGTTGGGTTGGCGTATTTCGAGATTAGGTTTTGTCACTCCGATTGTCGGAGAGGTATCTCTGGGCCCTCTCGGTAATGCACATCACTATAAGCCTTGCAAGCAATGTGACTAATGAGTTAGTTGCGAGATGATGTATTACGTAACAAGTAAAGAGACTTGCCGGTAACGATATTGAACTAGGTATTGGATACCGACGATCGAATCTCGGGCAAGTAACATGCCGATGACAAAGGGAACAACGTATGTTGTTATGCGGTTTGACCGATAAAGATCTTTGTAGAATATGTGGGAGCCAATATGAGCATCCAGGTTCCGCTATTGGTTATTGATCGAGAATAGTTCTAGGTCATGTCTACATAGTTCTCGAACCCGTAGGGTCCGCATGCTTAAGGTTTCGATGACAGTTATATTATGAGTTTATGAGTTTTGATGTACCGAAGGAGTTCGGAGTCCCGGATGAGATCGGGGACATGACGAGGAGTCTCGAAATAGTTGAGACGTAAAGATCGATATATTGGACGACTATATTCGGACTTCGTAAAGGTTCCGAGTGATTCGGCTATTTTTCGGAGTACCGGAGAGTTACGGGAATTCGCCGGGGAGTATATGGGCCTTATTGGGCCATACGGGAATAGAGGAGAGAGGCCGAAAGGAAGGAGGTGCGCAGCCCCCCTCTGGTCCGAATTGGACAAGGGGTGCAGCCCCCTTTTCCTTCCCCCTCTCCCCCTCTTTCCTTCTCTCCTACTCCAACAAGGAAGGGGGGAGTCCTACTCCCGGTGGGAGGAGGACTCCTCCTGGCGCGCCCCTCCTGGCCGGCCGACCCCCCCTGGCTCCTTCATATACGGGGGCAGGGGGGCACCTCTAGACACAACAACACAAGTTGATCTTCGTGATCGTTCCTTAGCCGTGTGCGGTGCCCCCTCCACCATATTCCACCTCGGTCATATCGTTGCGGTGCTTAGGCGAAGCCCTGCGTCGGTAGAACATCATCATCGTCTCCATGCCGTCGTGCTAACGGAACTCATCCCCGACACCCTACTGGATCGGAGTCTGGGGATTGTCATCGAGCTGAATGTGTGCTGAACTCGGAGGTGCCGTACGTTCGGTACTTGGATCGGTCAGATCGTGAAGATGTACGACTACATCAACCGCGTTGTCATAACGCTTCCGCTATCGGTCTACGAGGGTACGTGGACAACACTCTCCCCTCTCGTTGCTATGCATCACCATGATCTTGCGTGTGCGTAGGATTTTTTTTGAAATTACTACGTTCCCCAACAGAGCCGTCTCGACGAGGTCGGTGCAGTTGTCCGGATCAGGCCCCGGCTCACCAATCCGGCCGATAAAGACGTGGATCCCTCCAAAGGGGACCCGGTACCCATACTCAATTGAGCCGGCGTCGGGGCCCCAACCTTCGTCGTCGATGTAGATCTTGCCGCGACGACTTTTAGTCATCCGGCCCACTACGTATCCCTTGAGCCCTTCGAAGTTGCCCTTCAAGAACTCAAATCCACCGTGCGCTGGCCCCACGGTGGGCGCCAACTGTCGTGGAATTGTCACGTCAGATGTCCTCGTGAAAGGACTTAGTTGTGGAGCCATCGCAACTAGGAAGCTTGAAGGGGTTAAACGGGACAAAGGACACGAGAGGGGTTTATACTAGTTCGGCCCCTTATGGTGTAGGTAAGGCCTACGTCTAGTTGGGTTGGTATTGATGTTTTGATGACCAGGGAGCGAGATACGCTTTGCCTGGCTCTCGATGAGTTGTTTCTTGCCCTAAGCCGCTAGCGGGTCGTCCCCTTATATACACGGGTCGACGCCCTGCGGCTTACCGAGTCCCGGCCGGCTCATAAACAATGTACGGCTCGGTGACTAGTTAAGTCTACCTTATGATACAAGTAATATTATTACAACGGGTTACTACAACGGGCCTTAAGTCGCCTGCGGGCCTTAATCTCTCTATGAACCGCCATCTTCATACTTTGTCTTGGGCTTCTCTCTGGTGAGTCCTCTTTGTGTAACCCGACCCCTCCTGGGCGGCTTACACAAATAGTCATATCCCCAACACTTACCGATTTACCGCTATCATTTTGGGGATACGCTCTAGAGACAGCTACATTCACTTTAAATAGGGCTCCGTCTAAATCCGTTGAGACGACACCGTATGAATTATGGTTTGGGAAGAAACCTAAGCTGTCGTTTCTAAAAGTTTGGGGATGCGATGCTTATGTCAAGAAACTTCAACCTGAAAAGCTTGAACCCAAGTCGGAAAAATGCGTCTTCATAGGATACCCTAAGGAAACCATTGGGTATACCTTCTACTTAAGATCCGAGGGCAAGATCTTTGTTGCCAAGAACGGATCCTTTCTGGAAAAAGAGTTTCTCTCGAAAGAAGTAAGTGGGAGGAAAGTAGAACTCGATGAAGTACTACCTCTTGAACCGGAAAGTAGTGCAGCTCAAGAAAATGTTCCTGTGGTGCCTACACCGACTGGAGAGGAAATTAATGATGATGATCAAGGTACTTTGGATCAAGTTGCTACTGAACTTCGTAGGTCCACAAGGACACGTTCCACACCAGAGTGGTATGGCAACCCTGTCCTGGAAATCATGTTGTTAGACAACGGTGAACCTTCGAACTATGAAGAAGCGATGGCGGGCCCAGATTCCAACAAATGGCTTGAAGCCATGCAATCCGAGATAGAATCCATGTATGAAAACAAAGTATGGACTTTGACAGACTTGCCCGATGATTGGCGAGCGATAGAAAACAAATGGATCTTTAAGAAGAAGACGGACGAGGATGGTAATGTTACCATCTATAAAGCTCGACTTATCGCTAAGGGTTATCGGCAAGTTCAAGGGGTTGACTACGATGAGACTTTCTCTCCCATAGCAAAGCTGAAGTCCGTCCGAATCATGTTAGCAATTGCCGCATACTATGATTATGAGATATGGCAGATGGACGTCAAAACAGCATTCCTTAACGACTATCTTAAGGAAGAACTGTATATGATGCAGCCGGAGGGTTTTGTCGATCCTAAGAATGCTAACAAGGTATGCAAGCTCCAGCGATCCATTTATGGGCTGGTGCAAGCATCTCGGAGTTGGAACATTCGCTTTGATGAAATGATCAAAGCGTTTGGGTTTATGCAGACTTATGGAGAAGCCTGCGTTTACAAGAAAGTGAGTGGGAGCTCTGTAGCATTTCTCATATTATATGTAGATGACATACTTTTGATGGGAAATGATATAGAACTTTTGGATAGCATTAAGGCCTACTTGAATAAGTGTTTTTCAATGAAGGACCTTGGAGAAGCTGCTTACATATTAGGCATCAAGATCTATAGGGATAGGTCGAGACGCCTCATAGGTCTTTCACAAAGCACATACCTTGATAAGATATTGAAGAAGTTCAAAATGGATCAGTCCAAGAAAGGGTTCTTGCCAGTATTGCAAGGTGTGAGATTGATCTCGGCTCAATGCCTGACCATGGCAAAAGATAAAGAAGAGATGAGTGTCATCCCCTATGCCTCAGCCATAGGATCTATTATGTATGCCATGCTGTGTACCAGACCTGATGTAAACCTTGCCATAAGTTTGGTAGGAAGGTACCAAAGTAATCCCGGCAAGGAACACTGGACAGCGGTCAAGAATATCCTGAAGTACTTGAAAAGGACAAAGGACATGTTTCTCGTTTATGGAGGTGACTAAGAGCTCGTCGTAAAGGGTTACGTCGACGCTAGCTTCGACACAGATCTGGATGACTCTATGTCACAAACTGGATACGTGTATATGTTGAATCGTGGAGCAGTAAGCTGGTGCAGTTGCAAGCAGAGCGTCGTGGCGGGATCTACATGTGAAGCGGAGTACATGGCAGCCTCGGAGGCAGCGCATGAAGCAATATGGATGAAGGAGTTCATCACCGACCTAGGAGTCATACCCAATGCGTCGGGGCCAATCACTCTCTTCTGTGACAATACTGGAGCTATTGCCCTTGCCAAGGAGCCCAGGTTTCACAAGAAGACCAGGCACATCAAGCGTCGTTTCAACTCCATCCGTGAAAATGTTCAAGATGGAGACATAGATATTTGCAAAGTACATATGGATCTGAATGTCACAGATCCATTGACTAAACCTCTTCCGCGAGCAAAACATGATCAACACCAGAACTCTATGGGTGTTCGATTCATCACAATGTAACTAGATTATTGACTCTAGTGCAAGTGGGAGACTATTGGAAATATGCCCTAGAGACAATAATAAAAGGATTATTATTATATTTCCTTGTTCATGATAATTGTCTTTTATTCATGCTATAATTGTATTATCCGGAAATCGTAATACACGTGTGAATACATAGACCACAATATGTCCCTAGTGAGCCTCTAGTTGACTAGCTCGTTGATCAACAGATAGTCATGGTTTCCTGACTATGGACATTGGATGTCATTGATAACGGGATCACATCATTAGGAGAATGATGTGATGGACAAGACCCAATCCTAAGCATAGCACAAAGATCGTGTAGTTCGTTTGCTAGAGCTTTTCCAATGTCAAGTATCTTTTCCTTAGACCATGAGATCGTGTAACTCCCAGATACCTTAGAAGTGCTTTGGGTGTACCAAACGTCACAACGTAACTGGGTGACTATAAAGGTGCACTACAGGTATCTCCGAAAGTGTCTGTTGGGTTGACACGGACACACGGATCGAGACTGGGATTTGTCACTCCGTATGATGGAGAGGTATCTCTGGGCCCACTCGGTAATGCATCATCATAATGAGCTCAAAGTGACCAAGTGTCTGGTCACGGGATCATGCATTACGGTATGAGTAAAGTGACTTTCCGGTAACGAGATTGAACGAGGTATTGGGATACCGACGATCGAATCTCGGGCAAGTAACGTACCGATTGACAAAGGGAATTGTATATGGGGTTGCTTAAATCCTCGACATCGTGGTTCATCCGATGAGATCATCGAGGAGCATGTGGGAGCCAACATGGGTATCCAGATCCCGCTGTTGGTTATTGACCGGAGAACCGTCTCGGTCATGTCTACATGTCTCCCGAACCCGTAGGGTCTGCACACTTAAGGTTAGGTGACGTTAGGGTTGTATGAATATGAGTATGCAGCAAACCGAAAGTTGTTTGGAGTCCCGGATGAGATCTCGGACGTCACGAGGAGTTCCTGAATGGTCCGGAGGTAAAGAATTATATATGGGAAGTCGAGTTTTGGCCAGCGGGAAAGTTTTGGGGGTCACCGGTATTATACCGGGACCACCGGAAGGGTCGCGGGGGTCCACCGGGTGGGGCCACGCATCCCGGAGGGCCGCATGGGCTGAAGTGGGAGGGGAACCAGCCCCTGGTGGGCTGGTGCGCCCCCCTGGGCCCCCCTCTACGCCTAGGGTTGGGAACCCTAGGGGAGGGGGTGCCTCCACTTGCCTTGGGGGGCACTCCACCCCCTGGCCGCCCCCTAGGAGATCCCATCTCCTAGGGCCGGCGCCCCCCTGGGGTCCCTATATAAAGAGGGGGGGGTGGGTGGGTGGGAGGGAAGCCGCACCCTGACATCTGGCGCCTCCCTTACCCCTTGCTACACCTCCTTCTCCCGTAGTCGCTTGGCGAAGCCCTGCCGGAACCCTGCTGCATCCACCATCACGCGACCGTGCTGCTGGATCTTCATCAACCTCTCCTTCACCCCTTGCTGGCTCAAGAAGGAGGAGATGTCACGCTGACCGTATGTGTGTTGAATGCGGAGGTGCCGTCCGTTCGGCGCTAGGATCTTCGGTGATTTGGATCACGACGAGTACGACTCCCTCAACCCCGTTCTCTTGAACGCTTCCGCTCGCGATCTACAAGGGTATGTAGATGCACTCCCCTCTCTCGTTGCTAGATGAACTCATAGATTGATCTTGGTGAACGTAGAATTTTATTTTATTTTATGCAACGTTCCCCAACATGCCTTTATTTTAAACTATGAGATACGCCTATGTTTAATTCGGAAATCTAAATGCAATCTTATGTTGCTCCACCGAGGTTGATTTTCAAAATGCGTATATCTAATATTTCTTACTGCAGCTTTAAGCTTCACTGTCATCTAACTTTGTCTAGTTAATTTTTGTTATCTGTCTTTGAACCTATAAGATGGGTGATATGTACACTTGTTGTTAACTACATGTGTTTCCTGAACATGTCTAAAGTTTTTATAAGAAATACAGTTCTGAGCTCGGGCAATCGTAGGATGACTAAACACATACTACATATGATTTGAGATGTATATGTATGCAGTTTCACCCTTTGCTAAAAAATGTCCTATACAATGTAGACTTTGTGAAGCCACATGAGCTAGGGGTTGCACCGCAGGAGCATAGCGTGTACAAGTATTGAACATTGAAGATTGCATTGCAGCTCATTAGTATGCCTTCCTTGCAATCTTTGAAGACAATTAAATTCGGAAGTGTTATTTTTTCTATACAAGTTTGTATGTGTCAACTACTTGCTAATTGATGTTTTGAGGGGTGCTCATATACTTACTCGGCAACATGGAAAGTTTTCACATTTGTTCTAGCTGTCTCTATGGGTTAGCGACTTAGCATACATGTTGTAATAAGGTTTCACATTTGCTTCTCTGACAAGTAAGGTCTATTTTTATTCATAGGTAGAAGATAGCGACAGAGTGCTGCAGGATAATGAGATGTTGAAGCGGCAGACTGAATCCATGACACCGAAGTGCAATTGCGGCAGATTATCTCTATCTTTTCTTTTCATTTTTCTTATTATTGAGTGAGAACAGAATGAGGAACTGTGTGATAGTACATACAACAACTGTAGTAAAAAGAAACTTATGTTTGCAATTGTTAATGACATAGATACTTGCATGTTCTTTGAAGTGGTCATTTGTGAGTAGCAATGCATAATGAGGTTTTTTGGCTAATTTATTTCCTTCGGTTTCGGGTTAACCATGAAATAGGAGCCCAGCAGTGCTCGCTATTATGCTCACTATTGTGTTTACTGGGAACTGTATGCATAAAATGGAATTGGTGGATTTTATTTTTTTAATTATAAATTAGTTAGTAGTGGCGTGGGAAAATACTGCGCGATACTAGTATTTAGGATACTTGTAGCGTTGGTAGTATGGACATGCTACTACTATTTCTTTTGTAGTGGCGCGGGTACGAAATAGCAGTAGTGTGGGTGGCACACGCTACTACTAACTCTGTTAGTAGTAGCGCGGGTTTAACCCACGCTACTACTAACTATTAGTTATAGCATGATACTAGTAGCGCGGGTGCCCGCTCTGCTAATAGCCATTTTACCCGCGCTGCTAGTAGCCTTTTTCCTAGTAGTGTAGGGTTCATATTTTCATTAGTGCAAGTTCTCTCAACAATAATAACACAATTGGATCATATAACTATCCCTCAACATGCAACAAAGAGTCACTCCAAAGTCACTAATAGCGGAGAACAAATGAAGAGATTACTGTAGAGTATGAAACCACCTTAAAGTTATCCTTTCTGATCGATCTATTCAAGAGTCCGTAGTAAAATAACACGAAGCTATTATTTCCGTTCGATCTATCATAGAGTTCATACTAGAATAACACCTTAAGACACAAATCGACCAAAACCCTAATGTCACCTAGATACTCCAATGTCACCTCAAGTATCCATGGGCATGATTATACGATATGCATCACACAATCTCAGATTGATCTATTCAACCGACACAAAGTACTTCAAAGAGTGCCCCAAAGTTTCTACCGGAGAGTCAAGACGAAAACGTGTGCCAACCCCTATGCATAAGTTCATTGAACCCGCAAGTTGATCACCAAAACATACATCAAGTAGATCACGTGAATATCCCATTGTCACCACAGATAAGCACGGCAAGACATACATCAAGTGTTCTCAAATCCTTAAAGACTCAATCCGACAAGACAACTTCAAGGGGAAAACTCAATTCATCACAAGAGAGTAGAGGGGGAGAAACATCATAGGATCCAACTATAATAGCAAAGCTCACGATACATCAAGATCGTGTCACCTCAAGAACACGAGAGAGAGAGAGAGATCAAACACATAGCTACTGGTACATACCCTCAGCCCCGAGGGTGAACTACTCCCTCCTCGTCATGGAGAGCGTCGGGATGATGAAGATGGCCACCGGTGAGGGATCCCCCCTCCGACAGGGTGCTGGAACAGGGCCCCGATTGGTTTTTGGTGGCTACAGAGGCTTGCGGCGGCGGAACTCCCGATCTATTGTGCTCCCGGATGTTTTTGGGGTATATGGATATATATATATAGGCGAAGAAGTCGGTCAGGGGAGCCACGAGGGGCCCACGAGGGTGGGGGGCGCGCCTAGGGGGGTAGGGCGCACCTCCCTGCCTCGTGGATTTCTCGTTGCTTCCCTGACGTCTACTCCAAGTCTCCTGAATTGCTTCTGTTCCAAAAATAACTCTCCTAAAGGTTTCATTCCGTTTGGACTCCGTTTAATATCCTTTTTCTGCGAAACACTGAAATAGGCAAAATAATAGCAATTTGGGCTGGGCCTCCGGTTAATAGGTTAGTCCCCAAAATAATATAAAAGTGTATGGTAAAGCCCATAAACATCCAAAACAAGTAATATAATAGCATGGAACAATCAAAAATTATAGATACGTTGGAGACGTATCAGCCTCGGACACTTTGCTGGAAGTGCTTCGAGACGCTTCCATTGTCAAAGAACACCGTGCCCTTATGGGTACGGTGATTGAGCGGATCCAGTCCGCAAAGAGCGGACTGACCGAAGCCTGCAGTAGCCTTCTAACAGGCTTTGAGGTAAGTAAAATAATGTCACAGTATAGACAGTAGCCCCTGATACTCTGTCCGGTGTTCAGAAAGAAAAGCCGAACAGAGGATCAAATAATTTTCGCATGAGTCTAATCTAAAATGTCTATGTGAACAAGCAGGCATCGCTGCTAGCTGCGACCGCTCATACTGCGGATGTCTCTGGACTGAAGAGAATCTGGAGTGGGCCGAGGAAGAGCTCGGCCGCATGAAGAAGCAGCTGGAGGACAATCAATGTTAGGGAACGTAGTAATTTCAAAAAATTTCCTACGCACACGCAAGATCATGGTGATGTATAGCAACGAGAGGGGAGATTGTTGTCCACGTACCCTCGTAGACCGTAAGCGGAAGTGTTATGACAACGTGGTTGATGTAGTCGTACGTCTTCACGATCCGACCGATCCAAGCACCGAACGTACGGCACCTCCGAGTTCAGCACACGTTCAGCTCGATGACGATCCTCGGACTCCGATCCAGCAGGGTGTCGGGGATGAGTTCCGTCAGCACGACGACGTGGTGACGATGATGATGTTCTACCGACGCAGGGCTTCGCCTAAGCACCGCAACGATATATGACCGAGGTGGGATATGGTGGAGGGGTGCACCGCACACGGCTAAGGAACGATCACGAAGATCAACTTGTGTGTCTAGAGGTGCCCCTGCCCTCGTATATAAAGGAGGGAGGGGGAAGGTGCGGCCGGCCCCCTAGGGGTGCGCCTGGAGGAGTCCTACTCCCACCGGGAGTAGGACTCCCCCTTCTTGCCTTGTTTGAGAAGGAAAGGGGGGAGGGGAAAGAGGAAAGGGGGGCGCAGCCCCCCCTTCCTTGTCCTATTCGGACTAGGGGGGAGGGGGAGCACAGCCTGCCCTGGCCGGCCCTCCTCTTCTCCCTCATGGCCCATGTAGGCCCAATAACCCCCGGGGGGGTTCCGGTAACCCCCCGGTACTCCGGAAAAATCCCGGTTTCTCCCGGAACAATTCCGATATCCAAATATAGGCTTCCAATATATCAATATTTATGTCTCGACCATTTCGAGACTCCTCGTCATGTCCGAGATCACATCCGGGACTTCGAACAACCTTCGGTACATCAAAACATATAAACTCATAATAAAACTGTCATCATAACATTAAGCGTGCAGACCCTGCGGGTTCGAGAACTATGTAGACATGACCTAGAACTATTCTCGGTCAATAACCAATAGCGGAACCTGGATGCTCATATTGGCTCCCACATATTCTACGAAGATCTTTATCGGTCAAACCGCATAACAACATACGTTGTTCCCTTTGTCATCGGCATGTTACTTGCCCGAGATTCGATCGTCGGTATCCAATACCTAGTTCAATCTCGTTACCGGCAAGTCTCTTTACTCGTTACGTAATGCATCATTCCGTAACTAACTCATTAGCTACATTGCTTGCAAGGCTTATAGTGATGTGCATTACCGAGAGGGCCCAGAGATACCTCTCCGACAATCGGAGTGACAAAATCTAATCTTGAAATACGCCAACCCAACATGTACCTTTGGAGACACCTGTAGAGCTCCTTTATAATCACCCAGTTATGTTGTGACGTTTGGTAGCACACAAAGTGTTCCTCCGGTAAACGGGAGTTGCATAATCTCATAGTTACAGGAACATGTATAAGTCATGAAGAAAGCAATAGCAACATACTAAACGATCAAGTGCTAGGCTAACGGAATGGGTCATGTCAATCACATCATTCTCCTAATGATGTGATCTCGTTAATCAAATGACAACACATGTCTATGGTTAGGAAACATAACCATCTTTGATTAATGAGCTAGTCAAGTAGAGGCATACTAGTGATGTAATGTTTGTCTATGTATTCACACATGTATCATGTTTCCAGTTAATACAATTCTAGCATGAACAATAAACATTTATCATGATATGAGGAAATAAATAATAACTTTATTATTGCCTCTAGGGCATATTTCCTTCAGTCTCCCACTTGCACTAGAGTCAATAATCTAGATTACACAGCAATGATTCTAACACCCATGGAGTCTTGGTGCTGATCATGTTTTGCTCGTGGAAGAGGCTTAGTCAACGGGTCTGCAACATTCAGATCCGTATGTATCTTGCAAATCTCTATGTCTCCCACCTGGACTTGGTCCCGGATGGAATTGAAGCGTCTCTTGATGTGCTTGGTCCTTTTGTGAAATCTGGATTCCTTTGCCAAGGCAATTGCACCAGTATTGTCGCAGAAGATCTTCATTGGTCCCGATGCACTAGGTATGACACCTAGATCGGAAATGAACTCTTTCATCCAGACTCCTTCATTTGCTGCTTCCGAAGCAGCTATGTACTCCGCTTCACATGTAGATCCCTCCACGACGCTTTGTTTAGAACTGCACCAACTTACAGCTCCACCGTTTAATAAAAACACGTATCCGGTTTGCGATTTAGAATCGTCCGAATCAGTGTCAAAGCTTGCATCGACGTAACCATTTACGACTAGCTCTTTGTCACCTCCATATACGAGAAACATATCCTTAGTCCTTTTCAGGTATTTCAGGATGTTCTTGACCGCTGTCCAGTGATCCACTCCTGGATTACTTTGGTACCTTCCTGCCAAGCTTATTGCTAAGCATACGTCAGGTCTGGTACACAGCATTGCATACATGATAGAGCCTATGGCTGAAGCATAGGGAATATTTTTCATTTTCTCTCTATCTTATGCTGTGGTCGGGCATTGAGTCTGACTCAACTTCACACCTTGTAATACATGCAACAACCCTTTCTTTGCCTGATCCATTTTGAACTTTTTCAAAACTTTATCAAGGTATGTGCTTTGTGAAAGTCCAATTAAGCGTCTTGATCTATCTCTATAAATCTTGATGCCCAATATGTAAGCAGCTTCACCGAGGTCTTTCATAGAAAAACTTTTATTCAAGTATCCCTTTATGCTATCCAGAAATTCTATATCATTTCCTATTAATAATATGTCATCTACATATAATATCAGAAATGCTACAGAGCTCCCACTCACTTTCTTGTAAATACAGGCTTCTCCAAAAGTCTGTATAAAACCATATGCTTTGATCACACTATCAAAGCGTTTATTCCAACTCCGAGATGCTTGCACCAGTCCATAAATGGATCGCTGGAGCTTGCACACTTTGTTAGCACCTTTTGGATCGACAAAACCTTCTGGTTGCATCATATACAACTCTTCTTCCAGAAATCCATTCAAGATGCAGTTTTGACATCCATTTGCCAAATTTCATAATCATAAAATGCAGCAATTGCTAACATGATTCGGACAGACTTAAGCATCGCTACGGGTGAGAAAGTCTCATCGTAGTCAACCCCTTGAACTTGTCAAAAACCTTTCGCAACAAGTCGAGCTTTATAGACAGTTACATCACCATCTGCGTCAGTCTTCTTCTTAAAGATCCATTTATTCTCAATGGCTTGCCAATCATCAGGCAAGTCAACCAAATTCCATACTTTGTTCTCATGCATGGATCCCATCTCAGATTTCATGGCTTCTAGCCATTTTGCGGAATCTGGGCTCATCTTCGCTTCCTCATAGTTCCTAGGTTCGCCATGGTCAAGTAACATGACTTCCAGAATAGGATTACCATATCACTCTGGTGCAGATCTTACTCTGGTAGACCTACGAGGTTCAGTAGAACTTGATCTGAAGTTTCATGATCAATATCATTAGCTTCCTCACTAATTGGTGTAGTTGTCACAGGAACCGGTTCTTGTGATGGACTACTTTCCAATAAGGGAGCAGGTACAGTTACCTCATCAAGTTCTACTTTCCTCCCACTCACTTCTTTCGAGAGAAACTCCTTCTCTAGAAAGGATCCAAATTTAGCAACGAAAATCTTGCCCTCAGATCTGTGATAGAAGGTGTACCCAACAGTCTCTTTTGGGTATCCTATGAAAACACATTTCTACGATTTGGGTTCGAGCTTATCTGGTTGAAGTTTCTTCACATAAGCATCGCAGCCCCAAACTTTAAGAAATGACAACTTTGGTTTCTTGCCAAACCACAGTTCATGAGGCGTCGTCTTAACGGATTTTGATGGTGCCCTATTAACGTGAATGCGGCCGTCTCTAAAGCATAACCCCAAAACGATAGCGGTAAATCAGTAAGAGACATCATAGATCACACCATATCTAGTAAAGTACGATTGCGATGTTCGGACACACCATTTCGTTGTGGTGTTCCGGGTGGCATGAGTTGCGAAACTATTCTGCATTGTTTCAAATGTAAACCAAACCCGTAACTCAAATATTCTCCTCCACAATCAGATCATAGAAATTTTATATTACGATGATTTTCCACTTCACTCTGAAATTCTTTGAACTTTTCAAATGTTTCAGACTTGTGTTTCATTAAGTAGATATACCCATATCTGCTCAAATCATCTGTGAAGGTGAGAAAATAACGATACCCGCCATGAGCCTCAATATTCATTGGACCACAAACATCAGTATGTATGATTTCCAATAAATCAGTTGCTCGCTCCATAGTTTCGGAGAACGACGTTTTAGTCATCTTGCCCATGAGGCACGGTTCGCAAGTACCAAGTGATTCATAATCAAGTGATTCCAAAAGTCTGTCAGTATGGAGTTTCTTCATGCGCTTTATACCGATATGACCTAAACGGCAGTGCCACAAATAAGTTGCACTATCATTATCAACTCTGCATCTTTTGGTTTCAACACTATGAATATGTGTATCACTACTATCGAGATTCAATAAAAATAGACCACTCTTCAAGGGTGCATGACCATAAAAGATATTACTCATATAAATAGAACAACCATTATTCTCTGATTTAAATGAATAACCGTCTCGCATCAAACAAGATCCAGATATAATGTTCATGCTCAACGCTGGCACCAAATAACAATTATTTAGGTCTAAAACTAATCCCGATGGTAGATGTAGAGGTAGCGTGCCGACTGCGATCACATCGACTTCGGAACCATTTCCCACGCGCATCGTCACCTCGTCCTTAGCTAATCTTCGCTTAATCCGTAGTCCCTGTTTCGAGTTGCAAATATTAGCAACAGAACCAGTATCAAATACCCAGGTACTACTGCGAGTATTAGTAAGGTACACATCAATTACATGTATATCACATATACCTTTGTTTACTTTGCCATCCTTCTTATCCGCCAAATACTTGGGGCAGTTCCGCTTCCAGAGTCCAGTCTGCTTGCAGTAGAAGCACTCAGTTTCAGGCTTAGGTCCAGACTTGGGTTTCTTCTCTTGAGCAGCAACTTGTTTGCTGTTCTTCTTAAAGTTCCCCTTATTCTTCCCTTTGCCCTTTTTCTTGAAACTGGTGGTCTTGTTGACCATCAACACTTGATGCTCCTTCTTGATTTCTACCTCCGCGGCTTTTAGCATTGCGAAGAGCTCGGGAATAGTCTTGTTCATCCCTTGCATATTATAGTTCATCATGAAGCTCTTGTAGCTTGGTGGCAGTGATTAAAGAATTCTGTCAATGACACTATCATCAGGAAGATTAACTCCGAGTTGAATCAAGTGATTATTATACCCAGACATTTTGAGTATGTGTTCACTGACAGAACTATTCTCCTCCATCTTGCAGCTATAGAACTTAATGGAGACTTCATATCTCTCAATCCGGGCATTTGCTTGAAATATTAACTTCAACTCCTGGAACATCTCATATGCTCCATAACGTTCAAAACGTCGTTGAAGACCCGGTTCTAAGCCATAAAGCATGGCACACTGAACTATCGAGTAGTCACCAGCTTTGCTCTGCCAGACGTTCTTAACGTCGTCAGTTGCATCAGCAGCAGGCCTGGCACCCAGCGGTGCTTCCAGGACATAATTCTTCTGTGCAGCAATGAGGATAATTCTCAGGTTACGGACCCAGTCCGTGTAATTGCTACCATCATCTTTCAACTTTGCTTTCTCAAGGAACGCATTAAAATTCAACGGAACAACAACACGAGCCATCTATCTACAACAAACATAGACAAGCAAAATACTATCAGGTACTAAGTTCATGATAAATTTAAGTTCAATTAATCATATTACTTAAGAACTCCCACTTAGACAGACATCTCTCTAGTCATCTAAGTGATCACGTGATCCAAATCAACTAAACCATGTCCGATCATCACGTGAGATGGAGTAGTTTCAATGGTGAACATCACTGTGTCAATCATATCTACTATATGATTCACGTTCGACCTTTCGGTCTCCGTGTTCCGAGGCCATATCTGTTATATGCTAGGCGCGTCAAGTTTAACCTGAGTATTCCGCGTGTGCAACTGTTTTGCACCCGTTGTATTTGAACGTAGAGCCTATCACACCCGATCATCACGTGGTGTCTCAGCACGAAGAACTTTCGCAATGGTGCATACTCAGGGAGAACACTTATTGATAATTTTTAGTGAGAGATCATCTTAAAATGCTACCGTAAATCAAAGCAAGATAAGATGCATAAAGGATAGACATCACATGCAATCAATATAAGTGATATGATATGGCCATCATCATCTTGTGCTTGTGATCTCCATCTCCGAAGCACCGTCGTGATCACCATCGTCACCGGCGCGACACCTTGATCTCCATCGTAGCATCGTTGTCGTTACGCCATCTATTGCTTCTATGACTATTGCTACCGCTTAGTGATAAAGTAAAGCAATTACAAGGCGTTTGCATTTCATACAATAAAGCGACAACCATGTGGCTCCTGCCAGTTGCCGATAACTTCGGTTACAAAACATGATCATCTCATACAATAAAATATAGCATCACGTCTTGACCATATCACATCACAACATGCCCTGCAAAAACAAGTTAGACGTCCTCTACTTTGTTGTTGCAAGTTTTACGTGGCTGCTACAGGCTGAGCAAGAACCGTTCTTACCTACGCATCAAAACCACAACGATAGTTTGTCAAGTTAGTGTTGTTTTAACCTTCGCAAGGACCGGGTGTAGCCACACTCGATTCAACTAAAGTTGGAGAAACAGACACCCGCCAGCCACCTGTATGCAAAGCACATCGGTAGAAGCAGTCTCGTGTAAGCGTACGCGTAATGTCGGTCCGGGCCGCTTCATCCAACAATACCGCCAAACCAAAGCATGACATGCTGGTAAGCAGTATGACTTGTATCGCCCACAACTCACTTGTGTTCTACTGGTGCATATAACATCTACGCATAAAACCTAGGCTCTGATACCACTGTTAGGGAACGTAGTAATTTCAAAAAAATTCCTACGCACACGTAAGATCATGGTGATGTATAGCAACGAGAGGGGAGAGTGTTGTCCATGTACCCTCGTAGACCGTAAGCGGAAGCGTTATGACAATGCGGTTGATGTAGTCGTACGTCTTCACGATCCGACCGATCCAAGCACCGAACGTACGGCACCTCCGAGTTCAGCACACATTCAGCTCGATGACGATCCCCGGACTCTGATCCAGCAGTGTGTCGGGGATGAGTTCCATCAGCACGACGGCGTGGTGATGATGATGATGTTCTACCGACGCAGGGCTTCGCCTAAGCACCGCAACGATATGACCGAGGTGGAATATGGTGGAGGGGGGCACCGCACACGGCTAAGGAACGATCACGGAGATCAACTTGTGTGTCTAGAGGTGCCCCCTGCCCCCGTATATAAAGGAGGGAGGGGGGAGGTGCGGCCGTCCCCCTAGGGGTGCGCTTGGAGGAGTCCTACTCCCACCGGGAGTAGGACTCCCCCTTCTTGCCTTGGTGGAGAAGGAAAGGGGGGAGGGGAAAGAGGAAAGGGGGGCGCCGCCCCCCTCTTCCTTGTCCTATTCGGACTAGGGGGGAGGGGGCGCGCGGCCTGCCCTGGTCGGCCCTCCTCTTCTCCCTCATGGCCCATGTAGGCCCAATAACCCCCGGGGGGTTCCGGTAACCCCCCGGTACTCGGGAAAAATCCCGGTTTCTCCCGGAACGATTCCGATATCCAAATATAGGCTTCCAATATATCAATCTTTATGTCTCGACCATTTCGAGACTCCTCGTCATGTCCGGGATCACATCCGGGACTCCGAACAACCTTTGGTACATCAAAACATATAAACTCATAATAAAACTGTCATTGTAACGTTAAGCGTGTGGACCCTACGGGTTCGAGAACTATGTAGATATGACCTAGAACTATTCTCGGTCAATAACCAATAGCAGAACCTGGATGCTCATATTGGCTCCCACATATTCTACGAAGATCTTTATTGGTCAAACCGCATAACAACATACGTTGTTCCCTTTGTCACCGGCATGTTACTTGCCCGAGATTCAATCGTCAGTATCTAATACCTAGTTCAATCTCGTTACCGGCAAGTCTCTTTACTCGTTACATAATGCATCATTCCGTTACTAACTCATTAGCTACATTGCTTGCAAGGCTTATAGTGATGTGCATTACCGAGAGGGCCCAGAGATACCTCTCCGACAATCGGAGTGACAAAACCTAATCTCGAAATACGCCAACCCAACATGTACCTTTGGAGACACCTGTAGAGCTCCTTTATAATCACCCAGTTACGTTGTGATGTTTGGTAGCACACAAAGTGTTCCTCTGGTAAACGGGAGTTGCATAATCTCATAGTTACAGGAACATGTATAAGTCATGAAGAAAGCAATAACAACATACTAAACGATCAAGTGCTAGGCTAACAGAATGGGTCATGTCAATCACATCATTCTCCTAATGATGTGATATCGTTAATCAAATGACAACACATGTCTATGGTTAGGAAACATAACCATATTTGATTAATGAGCTAGTCAAGTAGAGGCATACTAGTGACGTAATGTTTGTCTATGTATTCACACATGTATCATGTTCCGGTTAATACAATTCTAGCATGAACAATAAACATTTATCATGATATGAGGAAATAAATAATAACTTTATTATGGCCTCTAGGACATATTTCCTTCAGTCAAGGTATGCAGTAACCTGTGTATATATTTAGGAAGGATGAATGATTCGTGCTGACTAAAGTGTCGTGAACTTTATTAGGGGTAACGACCGAAGTGGCGGCCCTCAAGAAGGCATTGGCTGAGGCCGAGGACAAAGCGGCCAAGGAGCGGGCCGCACACGAAAAGCATGAGGCCCGGGTCAATGAGGTCCAGCAAGAGCTCCAGGACGCTGTCAAGAAGTGCAAGTCTTGGAGCGCGACTTTAAGGAGCAAGAGTCTGAACTTGCCAAGGCCCGCCAGAGTGCACAAGATGCCCGGGCCGAAGCCCAGGGCGCCCTCCAGAAAACCCGGGCAGCCAAGAAGATCACGGTGGGTAAGGCTTTCATTATGCAGAGCAGATATGTGAAGGAAAGGTTCCTTTTACTTACACGGATTTGGAGCTCTCCAGGGGCATTTGTGGATTTGCCGCGTAGCGTGTCAAATGCTGCAGAATTTTATTGAGCCGAAGAGGGGAGCTTTACGGAGAAGCTATTCTGATCGCAATACCTTGGACCAGAACATCCAGTGCCGTTTAGCGATCAGCTGAAACAGCTGGTCGAGCTGCATAGGGCGGCCAAACTAGCCATGAAGGATTTGATAATCCGGCTATGGCCTGCCAAAGCCATTCCCAGCAGCTACTTCAGACTCGTGAAGCGTCTTGTCAGTGTCTGCCCTCAGCTTGAAGCCATCAAGAGGTCGGTTTGTATCGAAGGCGTGCGAATGGCCTTTGCCCGTGCTAAGATGCATTGGGCGAAGATGGACGCCACGAAGCTGGTGACCGAGGGGCCACATGAGGGCAAGGAGCACCGCCGACCCCAATTGTATTTTGACAGTGTCCTGGAGGGATCCTGCCTTGTGGCGGAGCAATGTGCTAAGGATATCATATTCCCATGAAGGCACTCATGTTATCATGTCTTGTATTATGAAACAGATCCGTTATGTAATATAATATTTGTTATTTAAAATTTTACCTCCTGTGCGGCCATTTTGTTAAATCTGAGAGTTGGCCAGTCGTCGGCTTCTGCCCCCACGTAGGTAGTACGGGGGTGTTCGGGATAAATCTAAACACTCTTTATCCAAGGTTTTGGTCCTTTAAGGAGGTGTTTAGCGCAATGAACCAGGCAATCAGACTATGCGGCTTTACTACTCTCACTTAGCCATAGGAGTTTGACAAGAAAAATTTGGGCGCAACCCCTAGTGTTCGGAAGTTCGAACTTGGGGCGCTATACACGCCTGATCAGATAGAAACCGATCCATCGCATAATGTGGGAAAAATCGCTAAAGCTTTGCAACCTCTCGAATAGCTGATCGGCTCTCGCCGCATCATGACAGTCAGTTTTCGGCTTTCTCTACTGAGGTGCTCATCCGGAAAAACTGAAACACAATCACAGTAGTTCTCCCTTGACTACCCTAGCCGATATAGCGGAACGTAAGGTAGTAAGCACAGGAGCCGGGCAACCCAACTATTGACCAAAGACATGATTCAGAGCCGATGCATATAATGCTATAAGTTCGGGGTGCCGAACTGTACTGTAAAAGTGTTTGGACTTTGTAGCCATATTGTGGGGTATGATGAAGCCCCTGGCGAATTAAGTCGTCCAGAGTGTACAGGCGCAATTGATAAGAATATATAAAGAAAAGGAAAAAAATCAAGTAATAAGCTGACGCTGTAAATATGGAGCCGTAAATCATTTTCCATTGTAATTTTATTAATATGTCAAGGCGTACTTGTACAAGTAATGCGATAAACAAATAAGGCTATTTGACATGCCATGACCAAGGGCGAGCTGCGTGCGGGTTTTTAAAACAGGTATAACGATCGTTAACAAAGACCACCTGGGGGTTCCCTCGTACGTCAAAGCTTCTTGCCTTCTTGGTGTATCCGTCCCTTGACAGGTCCGATGATCAGGTTATCAGAAAAATCCTCGGAAAGAGAAAAACCTGAAAGAAAAAGAAAAAGTAAAGGAATGCGGATCCAGGAGCGGTTGAGCTGCATTACGGACCGCGGTCTAGCTGTGCCTCCGTCCATGCCCATGGTATTTTAAGTGTGTAGTTATGTACGCGCGGCACGAGTATAGCGGCCTTGTTGGGACTGACGGAGGCCAAATTGCTAGTCAAGCTCTGGACGAGCTAGACTGTCCTGCTGCAGAGTAGTTCGGACTTGCTTGGTGGTGTCTGGGAGCTTGGCTTTTGAATTGTAGTTATGCCTGAAAAGGCCGCTCTATACTTTTGATGCGAGGGCCGCGGTGTGCTCCTTTGTACGGAGGGAGCGTTTTGTGTTTCCATTGACTGTTATAACACCGCGTGGTCCGGGCATCTTGAGCTTGAGGTAAGCATAGTCTGGCACCACATTGAAGCGAACAAATGCGGTTCGTCCAAGTAGTGCGTGATAACCACTACGGAAGGGGACGATATTGAAGATCAATTCTTCGCTTCGGAAATTATCCGGGGATCCGAAGACCACTGATACGTCTCCAACGTATCTATAATTTTTGATTGTTCCATGCTATTATATTACCCATTTTGGATGTTTATGGGCTTTACTTTACACTTTTATATCCTTTTTGGGACTAACCTATTAACCGGAGGCCCATCCCAAATTGCTGTTTTCTTGCCTATTTCAGTGTTTCGAAGAAAAGGAATATCAAACAGAGTCCAAACGGAATGAAACCTTCGGGAGAGTTATTTTTGGAACGGAAGCAATCCAGGAGACTTGGAGTGCATGTAAGGGAAGCAACGAGGAAGCCACGAGGCAGGGAGGCGCGCCCTACCCCCTGGGCGCGTCCCCCACCCTCGTGTGCCCCTCGTGGCTCCCCTGACCGACTTCTTTCGCCTATATATGTCCATATACCCTAAAAACATCGAGGAGCACAATAGATCGGGCGTTCTGCCGCTGCAAGCCTCTGTAGCCACCAAAAACCAATCGGGACCCTGTTCCGGCACCCTGCCGGAGGGGGATCCCTCACCGGTGGCCATCTTCATCATCCCGGCGCTCTCCATGACGAGGAGGGAGTAGTTCACCCTCGGGGCTGAGGGTATGTACCAGTAGCTATGTGTTTGATCTCTCTCTCTCTCTCTCTCTCATATTCTTGAGGTGATACGATCTTGATGTATCGCGAGCTTTGCTATTATAGTTGGATATTATGATGTTTCTCCCCCTCTACTCTCTTGTGATGAATTGAGTTTTCCCCTTGAAGTTGTCTTGTCGGATTGAGTCTTTAAGGATTTGAGAACACTTGATGTATGTCTTGACGTGCTTATCTGTGGTGACAATGGGATATTCACGTGACTACTTGATGTATGTTTTCGTGATCAACTTGCGGGTTCAATGAACTTATACATAGGGGTTAACACACGTTTTCGTCTTGACTCTCCGGTAGAAACTTTGGGGCACTCTTTGAAGTTCTTTGTGTTGGTTGAATAGATGAATCTGAGATTGTGTGATGCATATCGCATAATCATGCCCACAGATACTTGAGGTGACAATGGAGTATCTAGGTGACATTAGGGTTTTGGGTGATGTGTGTCTTAAGGTGTTATTCTAGTACGAACTCTATGATAGATCGAACGGAAAGAATAGCTTCGTGTTATTTTACTATGGACTCTTGAATAGATCGATCAGAAAGGATAACTTTGAGGTGGTTTCATACCCTACAATAATCTATTCGTTTGTTCTCCGCTATTAGTGACTTTGGAGTGACTCTTTGTTGCATGTTGAGGGATAGTTATATGATCCAGTTATGTTATTACTGTTGAGAGAACTTGCACTAGTGAAAGTATGAACCCTAGGCCTTGTTTCCTAGCATTGCAATACCGTTTACGCTCACTTTTATCATTAGTTACCTTGTTGTTTTTATATTTTCAGATTACGAAAACCTATATCTACCATCCATATTGCACTTGTACCACCATATCTTCGCCGAACTAGTGCACCTATACAATTTACCATTGTATTGGGTGTGTTGGGGACACAAGAGACTCTTTGTTATTTGGTTGTAGGGTTGCTTGAGAGTAAACCTGGGCAAACGTCGGGCCGGGCCGGGTTTCGTGCCGGGCTTGTAAAAACCCAACCTTCATTTCTCAAGCCCGAGCCAGGCCCGAAGCCCGAAATACTCCTATTTTCAAGCCCGAGCCCGGCCCGAAATCAAGCCCAAAGCCTGAATGCTGTTTTTTAGTACACGCACGTGCAAGCCCGGTCCGAAGCCCGAAAGCCCGACCCAAAATATGGAAAAAATTGAAGCCCGAGCCCGGCCCGAACTATCTTTCGCGCTGCAAAACAAAGCCTGAGCCCGACCCGAATGTCAAGCCCGGCCCGGGCTGGCCCGGGTTTTTCGGGCTGGGCTCGGGCCGGGTCGTCGGGCCGGGCTGCCCATGCCCGGGTTTACTTGAGAGAGACCATCTTCATCCTACGCCTCCCACGGATTGATAAACCTTAGGTCATCCACTTGAGGGAAATTTTCTACCCACCTACAAACCTCTCCACTTGGAGGCCCAACAACGTCTACAAGAAGAAGGTTGCGTAGTAGACATCAAGCTCTTTTCTGGCGCCGTTGCCGCGGAGGTGAGTGCTTGAGGGTATATCTTTAGATCTTGCAATCGAATCTTTTTGTTTCTTGTTTTATCACTAGTTTAGTTTATAAAAAAAACTAAAAAAAATGGAATTGAGTTTGCCTCATACACTTCATCTTTTTAATATCTTTCGTGAGAATGATGGAAAGGAAAATTGTGCTCAAGTGATAGAAGAAGAAGTTTATAAAATGTTTGGCACTAAATCTTTGAATGATGAACATGATTGCATTATTGTTAGTATGAACTCTTTGAATATCCATAGTACTAATGATGATTGCACTAGTCAAGATGAAAATGTCTCTTATAAGCATGTCAATTTTTGTGGAGTGCATTGGGTTTGCAAGTACACACCAAATAGAGAAGATAGATTTTGCAAGAGGCATAAGCATTTAGAAACTAAATGGTTGCAAGAAAGGCTAGATGTGAGTGCTGAAAATTTAAAATATCTTTACTGTACTTGTGAACTTTGCAATAATATGGTCATTTAAATCTCCGATGCAAATTGTTTCATGATTGAATCATGTCCAAAAATTGTGACGACTTGATTTCCCTTGCACATCATAATGAACTTAGTTTGCTTTTGGGTTATGAAGAATTGAAACGTTTAACTAAGCATATTCTAGAATATAACCTTAAGAAATTTCTTGATATTGATCTAGAGGAAATCTTTATGTATTGTGCGGTGAATTGCATTGAAAATCCTTATATTGCCAATTACATAAAGAAAAGAAAACAAATAGAAGATGAAGAGAATACTAATGAAAGGGAAGAGACTTCCCAATATCCTCCTATTATTTCTTATGATGAATCAGGTAACGAGGAGGAGCTTTCTATTCAACCTATCTCATTAATAAGGAGCTCAAAAAAGAGGGTTAAACCCACACACGATGTGAAGAAGAAAAAGAAAAGACAGAGAAGCAAAGTGCTGCCTCTTGAGCACTGCGTTGGATTTCCCCGAAGAGGAGAGGATGATGCAGTAAAGTAGCGTAAGTATTTCCCTCAGTTTTTGAGAACCAAGGTATCAATCCAGTAGGAGGTCATGCACAAGTCCCTCGTACCTGCACAAAACGATAGCTACTCGCAACCAACGTGATTAGGGGTTGTCAATCCCTTCACGATCACTTACGAGGGTGAGATCTGATAGAGATGATAAATAATATTTTTGATATTTTTGATATTTTTGATATAGAGATGCAAAGTGAAAAGTAAAAGGCAAAGTAAAACAAAGCAAGTATTAAAGTAATGGAGATTGATATGATGAGAATAGACCTGGGGGCCATGGGTTTCACTAGTGGCTTCTCTCAAGAGCATAAGTATTCTACGGTGGGTGAACAAATTACTGTTGAGCAATTGATATAATTGAGCATAGTTATGAGTATATCTAGGTATGATCATGTATATAGGCATCACGTCCGAGACAAGTAAACCGAAACGATTCTGCATCTACTACTATTACTCCACTCATCGACCGCTATCCAGCATGCATCTAGAGTATTAAGTTAAAAACGGAGTAATGCCTTAAGCAAGATGACATGATGTAGAGGGATAACTTCATGCAATATGATAAAAACCCCATCTTGTTATCCTTGATGGCAACAATACAATACATGCCTTGCAACCCTTTCTGTCACTAGGTAAGGACACCGCAAGATCGGACCCAAAGCTAAGCACTTCTCCCATTGCAAGAACTACCAATCTAGTTGGCCAAACCAAACGGATAATTCGAAGAGACTTGCAAAGATAACTCAATCATACATAAAATAATTCAGAGAAGATTCAAATATTATTCATAGATAAACTAGATCATAAACCCACAATTCACCGGTCTCAACAAACACACCACAAAAAGAAGATTACATCGAATAGATCTCCACAAGAGAGGGGGAGAACATTGTATTGAGATCCAAAAAGAGAGAAGAAGCCATCTATCTACTAACTATGGACCCGTAGGTCTGAGGTAAACTACTCACACTTCATCGGAGAGGCTATGGTGTTGATGTAGAAGCCCTCCGTGGTGGATGCGTAACGCCCATGTTTTGATGCGCCAGGTGTCTGCCAATTATTCGTCATTGTTGCCATGTCATTTGCTTGCGTGTTGCATTTTGTCATGTCATCATGTGCATTTCATTTTTGCGTACGTGTTCGTTTCTTGCATCCGAGCATTTTCCCCGTTGTCCGTTTTGCAATCCGACACTCCTATGTCATCCGGCGTCCCCCTTTTGCCTCTTTTCGCGTGCGGGTGATCAACTTTCTCGGAATGGCCTGAGGCTTGCCAAGTGGCCTTCGTACACCACCGGTAGACCGCCTGTCAAGTTTCGTACCATTCGGAGGTCGTTTGATACTCCAACGGTTAACCGCGTAGCCCGTAACCCCCTCTCTCTTTGCAACCCAACACCCCTCCAAAGTGGCCCAAAACCCATCCAAACCCCATCCATGCTCTCGGTCGTTCGATCACGATCGTGTGGGCAAAAACCGCTCCTCATTTGGACTCTCCTAGCTCCCAGAATCTATAAATAGGTGCCCTCCCCCGAAATTCGCGGATGAATCCCCTCGAAACTCTAGCCCCGCTCCTCTCGCCCGCCGGACACGTCTGATCTGGACCGGACATGTCCGCCGCCGCTCCCCGCGCCAATCGGAGGCCGCCACGTGGTGCGCCGCCGCCACCCTCTTTGTCGGCCCGCGCGGCCCGTCCCCGGCCCCCGCAGCCCGCGCCTGATCCGCCGCCGCAGGGCCCATCCCGCCACCGGCCCGCGCCCCGCCGC
>NC_041393.1:606051843-606058211 GCF_002162155.2 Triticum dicoccoides | reverse complement strand
TCCCGCACGCGCCCCCGCGCCCGCCGCCGCCCGCTCCCGCGGATCGCCGCGCCCGCCATTCGCTGGCACCGCGGCCGCCGCTGCCTCCCTCCGCGGCTCCTCCGCGCCGCCGCCGACCGCGCCTCGCCGGCCGCCGTCTCCGGCGACCTCTGGCGCCGCCCGGCCCCGTCGTCCCGCCGCCCCGGACATGGCACCGCCGCCCCTCACCGGCATCACCCCGCCTCCGCGGCCTCCAGCTCCGGCCGTCCTCGAAAATCGCGCCCCGGATCCAGATCCAGTTTCCCGAAGGTTGACCCCGATTTTTGCCTAAGTCCCGAAATATTTGCATATTTTTATCTCCTGTTCATCGCATCATAACTCCATGCATACTGCTCAGTTTATTGCGTGTAATATGTCAAAACGATCGCCATGAGATGCTCTTCATTTAATTCCATTGCATCATGTTCATTTGAGTTCATCTTGATGCCTGAATCATCATTGCAAGAGTGCTATATGATGTTAATCTGCTGAAATTGTTATAACTTGGTGATTTGTTATTTTTGTTGCATTTGATGTGTGCATCCTATGAGGTTTATGTCTACATGTGTTTTGAAGTACATCATGCCATCTTTACAGAGGTGCAATCCATGTATTTTTGTGGGTCTTGTAGTGAGTGCATCGAGCTTGTTAAGTAGGGTATTTCCTGTTGCTGTTTTGCTTGTCTGTTTCTGTTATATTTTGTTGCTATGTAAACCTGGTGCTACCTGTCATTCTATGCATAATCTGGAGATGTTCTCTAAGGATGTTTTGTTCTACATGTCAGGATCTATCCATCCATGCCCCTTGTTGCAATTATAGCCTGCTGTAGCTTGTTGTAATCTTGCTCCAAAGTTGCTAAATAATATTGTTGTCAGCCTGTTAACATTAAGTTCAATGTTGCCATGATTGTTGTTAGTGATCCATGCACCCTATGGACTTGCTATTGCCATCCTTATCTTCATAAACATGTATTCTTACTGTTGGTCACCTTGTCATGCCATGTATTGCTCTGTGTTGAGTGGTACAAGCTCATCTACATGCCTACTTATTGTTGTTCCTGCCATGTATGAATTTGTCATATAACTTGCCATGTTTACATGGGTGCCATCATATCTTATGATCCTTTTTGGCTCATGGTCAGTAAAGGACTTTTGTTCTATGCATTTAGTAGTTTCATGCCATGCCTTTGTTTGCCATGATAAGTTTCTGTAGCATGTTTTTTGATAGCTCTAAACATTGCAACCTGATATTATTTCTGCTAAGACTGAAAGTGTTATTATTTGCAATCTTTCCATGTGTTTTGGAGCATGTTCTAGTGTTTTCTGGAGATAGCTCAATGTTCATGTTTTGTTATGCTTTACCTGTAAATCAAGCCCATGCCTTTTGATATCATGTTGAGGTGCTGTAGCATGTTGTTTTGGTGCTTGCAATATGCCTAGTTGCTGTTCTGGACAGCTTGTCCTTTAAACTTGTTTAGAGTGTATGTGTGGAACCGTTGCTCCGTTTTGAGTGTGCTCTATATGAAACTTGCTTGATTTTGCATGTAGTTTCATATTTTCATGTTGCATCCTTGTTTTGAGGTGTTTGCTTGATGTTTGAATGCATTTTGCGTCAATGCCATGTTTAACTTGTTTTGCTCATATCTTATAGGCCGTAGCTCCAAATCTAATGAACTTTATATGCAACTTGACTAGAATCTCGTGTAGATCATCTTGGTGCATATTAACTTGCTGTTTAACAACTTGAACTTAATTTTTATTCAGATCTGTACCAATTTCGAAATTTGCATATGAGGACTTACCAGAATTGTCATATGTTGTTCCCGGCCTCATTTAAACTTGCCTTGATGTGTTACTCTTGTTTGCATCATCTCTTGCCATGAGTAGCTTCATGTAGTCTTGTCTTGCATCATGCTTGTTGTGCATCATGTCTTATTTAATTAATGCATCCATATACTTGGTAAAGGGTGGAAGGCTCGGCCTTATGCCTGGTGTTTTGTTCCACTCTTGCCGCTCTAGTTTCCGTCATACCGGTGTTATGTTCCCGGATTTTTGCGTTCCTTACGCGGTTGGGTGATTTATGGGACCCCCTTGACAGTTCGCTTTGAATAAAACTCCTCCAGCAAGGCCCAACCTTGGTTTTACCATTTGCCTCACCACCACCTACTTTTCCCTTGGGAGTAATTAACCCGAGGGTCATCTTTATTTTAGCCCCCCCGGCCAATGCTTGTCTAAGTTTTGGTCCATACCGAGCGATGTCCGACGCCCCCTGGGCAACCAGGGTCTATGCCAACCCGTCGTCTTGCTCATCCGGTGTGCCCTGAGAACGAGATATGTGCAGCTCCTATCGGGATTTGTCGGCACATCCGGGCGGCTTTGCTGGTCTTGTTTTACCATTGTTGAAATGTCTTGTAACCGGGATTCTGAGTCTGATCGGGTCTTCCTGGGAGAAGGAATATCCTTCGTTGACCGCGAGAGCTTATCATGGGCTAAGTTGGGACACCCCTGCAGGTTATAAACTTTCGAAAGCCGTGCCCGCGGTTATGTGGCAGATGGGAATTTGTTAATGTCCGGTTGTAGATAACTTGACACCAGATCCAAATTAAAACGCATCAACCGTGTGTATAGCCGTGATGGTCTCTTTTCGGCGGAGTCCGAGAAGTGAACATGGTTTTGGGTTATGTTTGACGTAAGTAGGAGTTCAGGATCACTTATTGATCATTGCTAGCTTCACGACCGTTCCGCTTGCTCTCTTCTCGCTCTTATTTGCGTAAGTTAGCCACCATATCATGCTTAGTCGTTGCTGTAACCTCACCACTTTACCCCTTCCTTTCCCTTTAAGCTTTGCTAGTCTTGATACCCATGGTAATGGGATTGCTGAGTCCTCGTGGCTCACAGATTACTACAACAACAGTTGCAGGTACAGGTTTTGCGATGATCTTGACGCGAGAGCGATGTTTGCTTGTTTGGAGTTCTTCTTCTGCTTCTTCTTTGATCAGGGATAGGTTCCAGGTCGGCAGCCTGGGCTAGCAGGGTGGATGTCATTTGAGCTTCTGTTTGTGTTTCATCCGTAGTCGGATGTTGCTCTTATGTTTGATGTTGTTGTATTCATGTGGCATTGTATGCCTCTTGTATGTATCCCCATCTATTATGTAATGTTGATGTAATGATATCCACCTTGCAAAAGCGTCTCCAATATGCGCTTCTATCCTTGGTGGGACCTTCGAGTTCCTTTAGGATAGGGTCGCATATTGGGCGTGACAAGTTGGTATCAGAGCCTCGACCGATCCTAGGAGCCCCCTTGATTGATCGTGTAGTTTGGTCGTTGTTGAGTCTAGAAGAAAACTGTTTTCGGAGTCTAGTTATATCGGAGAGTAGGAATTCTTTTTACTCCTCAGCCCCTTCGTTGCTCTGGTGAGGAATCTTGACGTAGGTGTTTTGAATTACTCCTCTTCCCCTTCAAAATTTTTCTTTAGGTTCACGCAGTTAGTTTTCCGATCATGGGTTCTCAGCTCTTTTTTATCCGGTGCATTTCTCGTCAAGTTGACTCGAGCCTCTTCATCGTTGCCAAGTTCAATCCCCAGTTGTTTTCTTTCCCACCCACCCACCCTTCTTCTTCTCGGAACCGGAGTTCGTAATCGAGTATGCTTCCTACTCGTGCGAATTCTTTGCTTTGTTTCCTCAATTATTTCAACCGGTGTTTTCTCTTCAAGATATTCGTCCGAGTTGCCTTTGTTTTCCCGCCCTCCCACCCTCTTCTTCCTGGAGTCCGAGTCTCTTTCGACCATCAATTTCATTCGTGTGGAGCATCTTCAGTCTTCCCTCAATTGTTTCAACCAGTGAATTCTCTTTCATTTGACATTCTTCATCCCTTTCTTTTTCCGGTGCACTCAATTCAAGTTTTTCGGTTTGATCACATTCTTTTCCTCGGCTCAAGTGTTTTCCCTGCTCGTTCGCCTCTCGCCAGTTTATAATTCCGGAGTTCGGAAGACATCTCAGGGGATTCGTCTGTGTTCCAATTAATTCGAGGTTATCACCTCAGTCAAATATTTCAATTGTTCCAGTGCATCATCTATCTGTTCAACAATCCTTTCCAACGGTGTTTTTCTTTTAGTGGGCCCTAACCCACAGGTTTTTTCCCAGGATCTTACCTGACTCTTCTAATTCCCCCAGAGTTATTCTTAAATTCTTTTCAAGTGTGACGTAAGTATGAATTTCATCAGTCGGATCTTTTCCAAGATCGATTTCAAATTCTTTTCATTGTTGGCTCAACCTTTTCGCTTTTCATTCTCCCGGAGTACCTCAGTAATTTTGGTGGTGTTTATCATCGTCAGTTGAAGACCGAAGAAGAGTTTTTCCTCTAAATCTTGTCCGTTCTTCTGAACATTGTCGGTTCTAGCTTCATGTTATCCTATCAAATTATTCCATTTGTCAGATATTCTTTTCTTAACCAGCCGAAGTATGTCAGGAGTTGTTTTTCCATTTCTTTTCACCGGAGGCCATCATTTTAGTTATCGTTCTCTATTTATCCCGGTGCTTCGTTCAAGTGTTCTTTCATAAGCTTATGATCTCTTTGTCCTTTTGCATCTAATCCCATCAAACATATTTGTTCTTCTAATTCTTCCGGTGATTATTTCTCTTTCATCAGTCATTTCTGACTTCTAACGATGGTTCCTTGATACTCCTTTTCCTTTGTTATCATATTAATCCATTCGTCCTTTCGAATCCTACCGGTGGTTCATGAAGACCTTCTCAAGTTTGCGATATGTCATTTCTCAATCCTTTTCAAGAGGAATAAGTTGCATGCCAATCCGTTGTCATCAATTAAATTTGATGAAGGATAAGCATACAATAAATCTTATTCTTATTTCATCCAAGTGATTAATCCTTTTCTTCGGAGTTTGTTCTTGGTGAATAAATTCTAGTTCCAAGTCTTTTCGTTTTTCTTTTCCGGAGCTCAAATCGACGCAAGGCTTTAGTCTCATTCTTTCATCCTTCATTCTATCTCATCATCCTTTCGTCACTGGAGTTATTCATGGTGGTTCCTCATGATTTAATTCATTCTTCAAGAGTTCATTAAGATTTTGTGGGTGGAGTTCAAGTATCTTTCCTTCTCGCGTCTCGAAGTGTAATTAATTCTCCGTATTCTTTTGAAGTGGAGTTTTGCATTTCTTCATTCCTCTCAGCTATCCAATCATTTCCGTTTGTGGCCGGCTATCACCTTATATCTTGAGATGTTACCTATAAGACCGCAACAAGCTTATTCTTTTCGTTGTTGATTTTCTCAACAACTCCGTTCAATCCTTCCTTCTAAGTTCTTTTCATTCAATTCTTTCAATTCTTCCTGAGGCATTGCATTGTTCATCTCGTCAAGTGCCATCTCTTTGGGTGAAGCTCGTGTTCTATTCCTCCATGTTTTCAGCCGGAGCGCTGCCTAAATCCTTTCAGTCTTATTCGTTTCTTATCTCATTCTAACCGGAGTGGTTTCATAGTCTATCTGATTCCGTGAGATTTTGACTATCGTCATTCTCGTCGTTCCTCTCTTCTTCTCGAGTTCTCTCGATTCTTTGCTTCTTCTCTTGAGTTCTTGTTTCACCTCATCCCTTTTCCCTTCCGTCTCGGTCCTAAGATCTCGGGACGAGATCTCTTGTTAGTGGAGGAGTATTGTAACGCCTCGGTTTCGATGCGCCAGGTGTCTGCCAGTTATTCGTCGTTGTTGCATGTCATTTGCTTGCGTATTGCATATTGTCATGTCATCATGTGCATTTCATTATGCGTACGTGTTTGTTTCTTGCATCCGAGCATTTTCCCCGTTGTCCGTTTTGTAATCCGACACTCCTATGTCATCCGGCGTCCCCCTTTTGCCTCTTTTCGCGTGCGGGTGTTCAACTTTCTTGGAATGGCCCGAGGCTTTCCAAGTGGCCTTGGTACACCACCGGTAGGCCGCATGTCAAGTTTCGTACCATTCGGAGGTCGTTTGATACTACAACGGTTAACCGCGTAGCCCGTAACCCCCTCTCTCTTTGCAGCCCAACACCCCTCCAAAGTGGCAAAACACATCCAAACCCCCTCCATGCTCTCGGTCGTTCGATCATGATCGTGTGGGCGAAAACCGCTCCTCATTTGGACTCACCTAGCTTCCAGAATCTATAAATAGGTGCCCTCCCCTGAAATTCGCGGATGAATCCCCCCGAAACCCTAGCCCCGCTCCTCTCGCCCGCCGGACACGTCCGATCTGGACCAGACATGTCCGCCGCCGCTCTCCGTGCCAATCGGAGGCCACCACGTGGCGCGCCGCCGCCACCCTCCGCGCCGGCCCCCGCAGCCCGCGCCAGATCCGCCGCTGCCCGC
>NC_041393.1:605937819-606051350 GCF_002162155.2 Triticum dicoccoides | reverse complement strand
CTCGCGGATCGCCGCGCCCGCCGTCCGCCGGCACCGCGGCCGCCGCCGCCTCCCTCCGCGGCTCCTCCGCAGATCCTTCGCGCCGCCGCCGACCGGGCCTCGCCGCCCGCCGTCCCCGGCGACCTCTGGCGCCGCCCGGCCCCGTCGTCCCGCCGCCCCAGCCATGGCGCTGCCGCCCCTCGCCGGCGTCGCCCCGCCTCCAGCTCCGGCCGTCCTCAGGAATCGCGCCTTGGATCCAGATCCAGTTTCCCGAAGGTTGACCCTGATTTTTGCCTAAGTCCCGAAATATTTGCATATTTTTAGCTCCCGTTCATCGCATCATAACTCCATGCATACTGCTCCATTTTGTGCGTGTAATATGTCAAAATGATCGTCATGAGATGCTCATCATTTAATTCCAGTGCACCATGTTCAGTTGAGTTCATCTTGATGCCTGAATCATCGTTGCAAGAGTGCTATATGGTGTTAATCTGCTGAAACTGTTATAACTTGGTGATTTGTTATTTTTGTTGCATTTGATGTGTGCATCCTATGAGGTTGATGTCTACATGTGTTTTGAACTACATCATGCCATCTTCACAGAGGTGCAATCCATGTATTTTTGTGGGTCTTGTAGTGAGTGCATCGAGCTTGTTAAGTAGGGTACTTGTTGTTGCTGTTTTGCTTGTCTGTTTCTGTTATATTTTGTTGCTATGTAAACCTGGTGCTACCTATTATTCTATGCATAATCTGGAGATATTCTCTAAGGATATTTTGTTCTACATGTCATTATCTATCCATCCATGTCCATGGTTGCAATTATAGCATGCTGTAGCTTGTTGTAATCTTGCTCCAAAGTTGCTAAATAATATTGTTGTCAGCCTGTTAACATTAAGTTTAATGTTGCCATGATTGTTGTTAATGATACATGCACCCTATGGACTTGCTCTTGCCATTCTTGGCTTCATAAACATGTGTTCTTACTGTTGGTCACCTTGTCATGCCATGTATTTCTCTGTGTTGAGTGGTACAAGCTCAACTACATGCCTACTTATTGTTGTTCCTGCCATGTATGAATCTGTCATATAACTTGCCATGTTTACATGGGTGCCATCATATCTTCTGATCATTTTTGGCTCATGGTCAGTAAAAGACTTTTGTTCTATGCATTTAGTAGTTTCATGCCATGCCTTTGTTTGCCATGATTAGTTCCTGTAGCATGTTGTTTGATAGCTCTAAACATTGCAACCTGATGTTATTTCTGCTAAGACTCAAACTGTTATTATTTGCAATCTTGCCATGTGCTTTGGAGCATGTTCTAGTGTTTTCTGGAGATATCTCAGTGTTTATGTTTTGTTATGCTTTACCTGTACATCATGCCCATGCCTTTTGTTATCATGTTGAGGTGCTGTAGCATGTTGTTTTGGTGATTGCAATATGCCTAGTTGTTGTTTTGGACAGCTTGTCCTTTAAACTTGTTTAGAGTGTGTGTGGAATCGTTGCTCCGTTTTGAGTGTGCTCTATATGAAACTTGCTTGATTTTGCATGTAGTTTCATATTATCATGTTGCATCATTGTTTTGAGGTGTTTGCTTGATGTTTGAATGCATTTTGCGTCAATGCCATGTTTAACTTGTTTTGCTCATATCTTCTAGGCCGTAGCTCCAAATCTAATGAACTTTATATGTAACTTGACTAGAATCTCGTGTAGATCATCTTGGTGCATATTAACTTGCTGTTTAACAATTTGAACTTAAGGTTTATTCAGATCTGGACCAATTTCGAAATTTGTATATGAGGACTTACCGGAATTGTCATATGTTGTTCCCGGCCTCATTTAAACTTGCCTTGATGTGTTACTCTTGTTTGCATCATCTCTTGCCATGAGTAGCTTCATGTAGTCTTGTCTTGCATCATGCTTGTTGTGCATCATGTCTTGTATATGTGTGGTGTGTTTACCATGTTGTGTGCTTCTCTCGATAGTTCCCGTTTCGTTGCGATCGTGAGGATTTGTTCGTCTACGCTTGGTTCATCTTCGTGGCTTCATCTTCTTCATGGACTCGTTCTTCTTCCTTGAGAGGTTTCAGTCAAGATGACCGTCACCTTGGATCTCATTACTATCATTGCTATGCTAGTTGCTTCATTCTATCGCCATGTTGCGCTACCTATCTCTTTTTGATCAAGCCTCCCAAATTGCCATGTCAGCCTCTAACCTTTTTACCCTTCCTAGCAAACCATTGCTTGGCTATGTTAACACTTTTGCTCAGCCCCTCTTATAGCATTGTTAGTTGCAGGTGAAGTTCAAGATTGCTCCATGGTGGACAGGATTATGTTGGGATATCACAATATCTCTTATTTAATTAATGCATCTATATACTTGGTAAAGGGTGGAAGGCTTGGCCTTATGCCTGGTGTTTTGTTCCACTCTTGCCGCTCTAGTTTCCTTCATACTGGTGTTATGTTCCCGGATTTTTGCGTTCCTTACGCGGTTGGGTGATTTATGGGACCCCCTTGACAGTTTGCTTTGAATAAAACTCCTCCAGCAAGGCCCAACCTTGGTTTTAACATTTGCCTCACCACCACCTACTTTTCCCTTGGGAGTAATTAACCCGAGGGTCATCTTTATTTTAGCCCCCCCGGGCCAATGCTTGTCTAAGTGTTGGTCCAAACCGAGCGATGTCCGACGCCCTCTGGGCAACCAGGGTCTATGCCAACCCGTCATCTTGCTCATCCGGTGTGCCCTGAGAACGAGATATGTGCAGCTCCTATCGGGATTTGTCGGCACATCCGGGCGGCTTTGCTGGTCTTATTTTACCGTTGTCGAAATGTCTTGTAACCGGGATTCCGAGTCTGATTGGGTCTTCCTGGGAGAAGGAATATCCTTCGTTGACCGTGAGAGCTTATCATGGGCTAAGTTGGGACACCCGTGCAGGGTACAAACTTTCGAAAGCCGTGCCCGTGGTTATGTGGCAGATGGGAATTTGTTAATGTCCGGTTGTAGATAACTTGACACCAGATCCGAATTAAAACGCATCAACCGTGTGTGTAGCCGTGATGGTCCCTTTTCGGCGGAGTCCGGGAAGTGAACACGGTTTTGGGTTATGTTTGACGTAAGTAGGAGTTCAGGATCACTTCTTGATCATTGCTAGCTTCACGACCATTCCGCTTGCTCTCTTCTCGCTCTTATTTGCGTAAGTTAGCCACCATATCATGCTTAGTCGCTGCTGCAACCTCACCACTTTACCCCTTCCTTTCCCTTTAAGCTTTGCTAGTCTTGATACCCATGGTAATGGGATTGCTGAGTCCTCGTGGCTCACAGATTACTACAACAACAGTTGCAGGTACATGTTTTGCGATGATCTTGACGCGAGAGCGATGTTTGCTTGTTTGGAGTTCTTCTTCTGCTTCTTCTTCGATCAGGGATAGGTTCCAGGTCGGCAGCCTGGGCTAGCAGGGTGGATGTCGTTTGAGCTTCTGTTTGTGTTTCATCCGTAGTCGGATGTTGCTCTTATGTTTGATGTTGTTGTATTCGTGTGGCATTGTATGCCTCTTGTATGTATCCCCATTTATTATGTAATGTTGATGTAATGATATCCACCTTGAAAAAGCGTCTCCAATATGCGCTTCTATCCTTGGTGGGACCTTCGAGTTCCTTTAGGATAGGGTCGCATATTGGGTGTGACAGGATGCCCCCTCTGGCGGAGCTCCGGAACAGGCCCCAAGATGGGATCTCATGGATACAAAAAGTTGCGGCGGTGGAATTAGGTTTATGGCTCCGTCTTTGATCTGTCGGGGGTACGTAGGTATATATAGGGGGAAGGAGTACGTCGGTGGAGCAACAGGGGGCCCACGAGGTAGGGGGCGCGCCCAGGGGGGGAGGACGCGCCCCCCCACCCTCGTGACCGCCTCGGTTGTTCCTTGGAGCAGGGTCCAAGTCTCTTGGATCACGTTCGGTGAGAAAATTACATTCCCGAAGGTTTCATTCCATTTGGACTCCGTTTGATATTCTGTTTCTTCGAAACACTGAAATAGGCAAAAAAACAGCAATTCTGGGCTGGGCCTCCGGTTAATAGGTTAGTCCCAAAAATAATATAAAAGTGGAAAATAAAGCCCAATATAGTCCAAAATAGTAGATAAAAGTAGCATGGAGCAATCAAAAATTATAGATACGTTGGAGACGTATCACAAAGGTAGAAAGGTATCCCTCCCAAATGATGTTGCTCCTATTACTCATTGCGATGATGATAATTGCTATACTATTGGTGCTATCCATACTATTAATGATGAGAGTGATTATGCTTATGATATGAAAAGTCCCAAGCTTGGGGATGCTATGTTTTATGAGAATGACATGTTTGAGAATATATTTGCTGCAATTAATGTTTGTCCCAAGCTTGGGGATGCTATGTTTAATGAAGACGATATTTTTAGCCTCCCAAGTTTTGATGAGCAAATTTATTTTGATGACAACATGCCTCCTATTTATGATGATTATTGTGATGACACTTATGCTTTAAAAATTAGTGATGATTATATTTATAAAACTTGTCATGATTATGATTAGCATTTTTCTGAACATTACTCTTTTAATGTGGAAACAATTTATAGTATTCGAGTCTCTTATGATACTCCCACTATTCCGAATGAGAAGAATTTTGCTTATGTGGAGAGTAGTAAAATTTCTATGCAAGTAGATCATGAAAAGAATGCTTTATGAGCTGGTTATATTGTTGAATTCATTCATTATGCTACTAAAAATTATTATGAGGGAGGAACATATGCTTGTAGGAATTGCAATAATATCAAGTTTCCTCTCTATGTGTTGAAAATCTTGAAGCTATGCTTGTTTTACCTTCCTATGCTAGTTGATTCTTGTTCCCATAAATTGTTTGCTCACAAAATCTTTATACATAGGAAGTGGGTTAGGCTTAAATGTGCTAGTCATATGCTTCATTATGCTCCCGTTATGTTTCAATTCTTATCTTTTATGGGAGCATCATTGTCATCATCATGCCTAGCTAAAAGACATTAAAGAAAAGCGCTTGTTGGGAGACAACCCAATATCTACCTTTAATGTTTTTGTGTGTCCACATGATTATGCTACTGTAGTAATCATGTTTTGTAGCTTTTGTGTCAATAAAGTGCCAAGTAAGACCTTTAGGATAGCTTACGGTGATAGTTGTGTTGATCCTGCTGAAAATCAGAAACTTTTGCACCCAGTAAATTAGTTTTGATAATTCACAGAAACGTGATTTTAATATGATTCGTTTTGCTCTGGATTGGCACACAAATTTCTCAGGATTTCCTAATTTGGTAGGATTTTTGGAGTTACAAAAGTATTCGAATGATACAGATTACTACAGACTGTTCTGTTTTTGACAAATTCTGTTTTCTATGTGTTGTTTGCTTATTTTGATGAATCTATGAGTAGTATCGGAGGGTATGAACCATAGAGAAGTTGGAATACAGTAGGTTTAACACCAATATGAATTTAGAATAAGTTCACAACAGTACCTAAGTGGTGGTTTATTTTCTTATACTAACGGAGCTTACGAGTTTTCTGTTGAGTTTTGTGTTGTGAAGTTTTCAAGTTTTGGGTAAAGATTTGATGGACTATGGAATAAGGAGTGGAAATAGCCTAAGCTTGGGGATTCCCAAGGCACCCCAAGGTAATATTCAAGGACAACCAAGAGCCTAAGCTTGGGGATGCCCCGGATGGCATCCCCTCTTTCGTCTTCGTTCATCGGTAACTTTACTTGGAGCTATATTTTTATTCACCACATGATATGTGTTTTGCTTGGAGCCTAAGCTTGGGGATGCCCAAGGCACCCCAAGGTATTATTCAAGGACAACCAAGATCCTAATCTTGGGGATTCCCCGGATGGCATCCCCTCTTTCGTCTTCATTCATCGGTAACTTTACTTGGAGCTATATTTTTATTCACCACATGATATGTGTTTTGCTTGGAGCGTCATTTTGTTTTACTTTGTTTTGCTTGATGTTTGAATAAAGTACCAAGATCTAAAATTCTTAAATGTTAGAGAGTCTTCACATAGTTGCATAATTATTCGACTACTCATTGATCTTCACTTATATCTTTTTGGAGTAGTTTGTCATTTGCTCTAGTGCTTCACTTATATTATTTTGAGAGTCTTTTAGAAACAACATGATATTTGCTATGGTTATAAAATTGGTCCTAGAATGATGGATGAAGGGAGAGGTAGACTGTCCCTTTTGTTTCATTTTTATTTTCTGCAGGGTAGGGAGAAGCCTTGCGCCTTCTTTTTTTGAAGGCAAGTGACTTCGCAAACTGCTCAATTTTGCCCTCTGGGGCTGGGAGCTAATGAATAAAAAAGGGTTGGATACGCCCCTCTACCATATCTAGAGAAATAGAATAGTCATTTTATACAGACTGCTAAGTGCAAAGACGGGAATCGAACCCGTGACCTCAAGGTTATGAGCCTCGTGAGCTACCAAACTACTCTACTCCGCTCTGGAGTACCAGAAACTGGTGGACAAAAAAGGCTTGAATACAAGCCTCTAACATGTCTAGACAAATAGAATACTCACATCCAAGTTGGGTATAATAAAAACTATCATAGAAAGTGAATTGGATGCTATGGTCAATTTGATGCTTGATAATTGTTTTGAGATATGAGGATGGTGATATTAGAGTCATGCTAGTGGAGTAATTATGAATTTGAGGAATACTTGTGTTGAAGTTTGTGATTCCTGTAGCATGCACGTATGGTGAACCGCTTTGTCGTGAAGTTGGAGAACGATTTATTTATGGATTGTCTTCCTTATGAGTGGCGGTCGGGGACGAGCGATGGTCTTTTCCTACCAATCTATCCCCCTAGGAGCATGCGTGTAGTACTTTGTTTCAATGACTTGGAGATTTTTGCAATAAGTATATGAGTTCTTTATGACTAATGTTGAGTCCATGGATTATACGCACTATCACCCTTCCACCATTGCTAGCCTCTCTTGTGCCGCACAACTTTCGCCGGTACCATACACCCACCATATACCTTCCTCAAAACAGCCACCATACCTACCTATTATGGCATTTCCATAGCCATTCCGAGATATATTGTCATGCAACTTTCCACCGTTCCGTTTATTATGACACGCTCCATCATTGTCATATTGCTTTTGCATGATCATGTAGTTGACATTGTATTTGTGGCAAAGCCACCTTCATAATTCTTCCATACATGTCACTCTTGATTCATTGCATATCCCGGTACACCGCCGGAGGCACTCATATAGAGTCATATTTTGTTCTAAGTATCGAGTTGTAATTTTTGAGTTGTAAGTAAATAAAAGTGTGATGATCTTCATTATTAGAGCATTGTCCCAAGTGAGGAAAGGATGATGGAGACTATGATTCCCCCACAAGTCGGATGGGACTTTGGACTTTTGAAAAAAAGGAGAAAGGCCATAAAAAAGAAAGGCCCAAAAAAAGAGAGAAAAAGAGAGAAGGGACAATGCTACTATCCTTTTACCACACTTGTGCTTCAAAGTAGCACCATGATCTTCATGATAGAGAGTCTCCTATGTTGTCACTTTCATATACTAGTGGGATTTTTTCATTATAGAACTTGGCTTGTATATTCCAATGATGGGCTTCCTCAAAATGCCTTTGGTCTTCGTGAGCAAGCAAGTTGGATGCACACCCACTTAGTTTCTTTTGTTGAGCTTTCATACACTTATAGCTCTAGTGTGTCCGTTGCATGGCAATCCCTACTCACTCACATTGATATCTATTAACGGGCATCTCCATAGCCCGTTGATACGCCTAGTTTATGTGAGACTATCTTCTCCTTTTTTGTCTTCTCCACAACCAGCATTCTATTCCACAAATAGTGCTATGTCCATGGCTCACGCTCATGTATTGCGTGAAAGTTGAAAAAGTTTGAGAATACTGAAGTATGAAACAGTTGCTTGGCTTGTCATCGGGGTTGTGCATGATTAAATACTTTGTGCGATGAAGATAGAGCATAGCGAGACTATATAATTTTGTAGGGATAGCTTTCTTTAGCCATGTTATTTTGAGAAGACATGATTGCTTTGTTAGTATGCTTGAAGTATTATAGTTTTCATGCCAATATGAACTTTTGTCTTGAATCATTTGGATCTGAACATTCATGCCACAATAAGGAAAATTACATTGAGAAATATGCTAGGTAGAATTCCACATCAAAAATTCTGTTTTTATCATTTACCTACTCGAGGACGAGCAGGAATTAAGCTTGGGGATTCTTGATACGTCTCCAACGTATCTATAATTTTTGATTGTTCCATGCTATTATATTACCCGTTTTGGATGTCTATGGGCTTTACTTTACACTTTCATTTCATTTTTGGGACTAACCTATTAACCGGAGGCCCGGCCCAAATTGTTGTTTTCTTGCCTATTTCAGTGTTTCGAAGAAAAGGAATATCAAACAGAGTCCAAACGGAATGAAACCTTCGGGAGAGTTATTTTTGGAACGAAAGCAATCCAGGAGACTTGGAGTGCATGTAAGGGAAGCAACGAGGAAGCCACGAGGTAGGGAGGCGCGCCCTACCCCCCTAGGCGCGCCCCCACCCTCATGGGCCCCTCGTGGCTCCCTTGACCAACTTCTTTCACCTATATATGTCCATATACCCTAAAAACATCGAGGAGCACAATAGATCGGGAGTTCCGCCGCCGCAAGCCTCATTAGCCACCAAAAACTAACCGGGACCCTGTTTCGGCACCCTACCGGAGGGGGGATCCCTCACCGGTGGCCATCTTCATCATCCCGGCACTCTCCATGATGAGGAGGGAGTAGTTCACCCTTGGGGCTGAGGGTATGTACCAGTAGCTATGTGTTTGATCTCTCTCTCTCGTGTTCTTGAGGTGCTACGATCTTGATGTATCGCGAGCTTTGCTATTATAGTTGGATCTTATGATGTTTCTCCCCCTCTACTCTCTTGTGATGAATTGAGTTTTCCCCTTGAAGTGTCTTGTCGGATTGAGTCTTTAAGGATTTGAGAACACTTGATGTATGTCTTGCCGTGCTTATCTATGGTGACAATGGGATATTCACGTGATCTACTTGATGTATGTTTGGTGATCAACTTGTGGGTTCAATGAACTTATGCATAGGGGTTGGCACACATTTTCGTCTTGACTCTCCGGTAGAAACTTTGGGGCACTCTTTGAAGTACTTTGTGTTGGTTGAATAGATGGATCTGAGATTGTGTGATGTGATACGTCTCCAACGTATCTATAACTTTTGATTGTTCCATGCTATTATATTACCCTTTTTGGATGTTTATGGGCTTTACTTTACACATTTATATCATTTTTGGGACTAACCTACTAACCAGAGGCCCAGCCCGTGTTGTTGTTTTTTGCCTATTTCAGTATTTCGAAGAAAAGGAATATCAAACAGAGTCCAAACGGAATGAAACCTTTGAGAGCATGATTTTTGGAATGAACGTGATCCAGAGGACTTGGAGTGCAAGTCAAGAAGCAGCCTAGGCGGCCACGAGGGTGGAGGGCGCGCCCCCTATCTCATGGGCCCCTCGGGAGGCCACCGACCTACTTCTTCCTCCTATATATACCCACGTACCCTGAAAACATCCAGGGAGCCAATGAAAAACTATTTCCACCGTCGTAACTTTTTGTATCCGCGAGATCCCATCTTGGAGCCTTCGCGGCGCTCCGCCGGAGGGGGAATCGACCACGGAGGGCTTCTACATCAACACCATAGCCTCTCCGATGAGTTGTGAGTAGTTTACCACAGACCTTCGGGTCCATAGTTATTAGCTAGATGGCTTCTTCTCTCTTTTTGGATCTCAATACCATGTTGTCCTCGATCTTCTTGGAGATCTATTCTATGTAAGTCTTTTTGCGGTGTGTTTGTCGAGATCCGATGAATTGTGGGTTTATGATCAAGTTTATCTATGATTAATATTTGAATCTCCTCTGAATTCTTTTATATATGATTGAGTTATCTTTGCAAGTCTCTTCGAATTATCAGTTTGGTTTGGCCTACTAGATTGATCTTTCTTGCAATGGGAGAAGTGCTTAGCTTTGGGTTCAATCTTGCGGTGTCCTTTCCCAGTGACAATAGGGGCAGCAAGGCACGTATTGTATTGTTGCCATCGAGGATAAAAAGATGGGGTTTATATCATATTGCATGATTTTATCCCTCTACATAATGTCATCTTTCTTAATGCATTACTCTGTTGTTATGAACTTAATACTCTAGATGCATGCTGGATAGCGGTCGATGTGTGGAGTAATAGTAGTAGATGCAGGTAGGAGTCAGTCTACTTGTCGCGGACGTGATGCCTATATACATGATCATGCCTAGATAATCTCATAATTATTCGCTTTTCTATCAATTACTCGAAACTAATTTGTTCACCCACCGTAATACTTATGCTATCTTGAGAGAAGCCACTAGTGAAACCTATGGCCCCCGGGTCTATCTTTTATGATATAAGCTTTCAATCTACTTTTATTTGCATCTTTACTTTTCCAATCTATATTATAAAATATCAAAAATATATTTATCTTATCATACTATCTCTATCAGATCTCACTTTGGCAAGTGGCCGTGAAGGGATTGACAACCCCTTTATTGCGTTGGTTGCGAGTTCTTTGTTTGTCTGTGTAGGTGCGTGGGACTTTTGAGGAACCTCCTACTAGATTGATACCTTGGTTCTCAAAAACTGAGGGAAATACTTACGCTAATATTGCTGCATCACCCTTTCCTCTTCAAGGAAAACCAACGCAAGCTCAAGACGTAGCAAGAAGGATTTCTGGCGCCGTTGCCGGGGAGGTCTTCGCTCAAGTCAAGACATACCAAGTACCCATCACAAACTCATCTCCCTCGCATTTACATTATTTGCCATTTGCCTCTCGTTTTCCTCTCCCCCACTTCACCCTTGCCATTTTATTCGCCCTCTCTTTCCCAATCTTCTCCTCTCTTTTTCGTCTGCCTCTTTCTGTTTGCTTGTATGTTGGATTACTTGTCGCCATGGTGCAAGATGATACCAAATTGTGTGATTTCTCCAATACCAATAATGATGATTCCCTTAGTACTCTGATTTCTCCTCTTAATGATGTTGAGTCTTGTGAAATCAATACTGCTTTGCTGAATCTTGTTATGAAAGATCAATTCACCGACCTTCCTAGTGAAGATGCTGCTACTCATCTAAACAACTTTGTTGATTTGTGTGATATGTAAAAGAAAAAAGATACGGACAATGATATTGTTAAATTGAAGTTATTTCCGTTTTCACTTAGAGATCGTGCTTAAGTTTGGTTTTCGTCTTTGCCTAAGAATAGTATTGATTCTTGGAACAAGTGCAAAGATGTTTTTATCTCTAAGTATTTTCCTCCCGCTAAGATCATCACTCTTAGGAACGATATTATGAATTTTAAACAACTTGATCATGAGCATGTTGCCCAATCTTGGGCAAGAATGAAATTGATGATTCGCAATTGCCCTACTCATGGTTTGAATTTATGGATGATCATACAAATTTTTTATGCCGGATTGAACTTTGCTTCTAGAAATCTTTTAGATTCGGCCGCGGGAGGCACGTTTATGGAAATCACTTTAGGGGATGCTACAAAAATTCTTGATAATATTATGGCTAATTATTCTCAATGGCACATCAAAAGATCTACTAGTAAAAAAGTGCATGCTATAGAATAAATTAATGTTTTGAGTGGAAAGATGGATGAGCTTATGAAGTTGTTTGCTACTAAGAGTGCTCCTATTGATCCCAATGATATGCCTTTGTCTACTTTGATTGAGAATAATAATGAATCTATGGATGTGAATTTTATTGGTAGGAATAGTTTTGGAAACAATGCTTATAGAGGAAACTTTAATCCTAGACCGTTCCCTAGTAGTTCCTCTAATAATTATGGAAATTCCTATAATAATTCTTATGGTAATTTTAATAAGATTCCCTCTGATTTTGAGAATAATGTGAAAGAATTTATGATCTCTCAAAAGAATTTTAATGCCTTGCTTGAAGAAAAATTGCTCAAAGTTGATGATTTGGCTAGGAACGTTGATAGACTTTCGCTTGATGTTGATTCTCTTAAACCTAGATCTACTCCTCCTAAGCATGATATCAATGAGTCTCTCAAAGCCATGAGAATTTCCATTGATGAGTGCAAGGAAAGAACTGCTAGATTGCGTGCTAAGAAAGATTGCTTTGTAAAAGCGTGTTCTTCTAGTTTCAATGAAAATAATGATGAAGATCTTAAAGTTATTGATGTGTCCCCTATTAGATCTTTGTTTTTCAATATGAATCTTAATAATAATGGGACTGGAGATGAGTCAACTTTAGTTAGAAGGCATCCCAAGAATTCAGAGTTTTTAGATCTTGATGCTAAATTTGGTAAAAGTGGGATTGGAGAGGATAAGACTTTAAATAGCATTGAACCCACTATCTTGGATTTCAAGGAATTTGATTATGAGAATTTTTCTTTAGAAGGTTGTATTTCCTTGTTGCATCCCGTTGTGAATTCTCCTCATGCTTATAGTCAAAATAAAGCTTTTACCAAACATATAGTTGATGCCTTGATGCAATCTTTTGATGAAAAACTTAATTTGGAAGTTTCTATACCTAGAAAACTTAATGATGAGTGAGAACCTACAATAAAGATTAAAATTAAAGATCATGAGTGTTATGCTTTGTGTGATTTGGGTGCTAGTGTTTCCACGATTCCAAAAAATTTATGTGATATTCTAGGTCTCCACGATCTTGATGATTGCTCTTTAAATTTGCACCTTGCGGATTCCACCATTAAAAAGCCAATGGGAAGGATCAATGATGTTTTCATTGTTACAAATAGAAATTTGGTGCCCGTAGATTTTATCGTTCTTGATATAGATTGCAATCTTTCTTGCCCTATTATTCTTGGTAGACCTTTCCTTAGAATGATTGGCGTGATTATTGATATGAAGGAAGGGAATATTAGATTCCATTTTCCATTAAGGAAAGGCATGGAGCACTTTCCAAGAAAGAAATTAAATTACCTTATGAATATATCATGCGGGCTACTTATGAATTGAGTGCCAAAGGTGGCACTACTTGAATCTATCTTCGCTTTTATGCCTAGCTTGGGGTGTTAAACAATAGCGCTAGTTGCGAGGCAGCCCAATTTTATTTGTGTTTTTTGTTTTTGTTTTTGTTTAGTAATAAATTTTGCATCTACCTTCTGTTTAGATGTGTTTTTATGTTTTAATTAGTGTTTGTGCCAAGTAGAACCTATAGGATAACCTATGGTGATAGTTAATTTGATTCTGCTGAAAAACAGAAAGTTTGCGCGCACGAATTTAATTTTGTTAAATCACAGAAACGTGCTTTTGTGCTGATTATTTTTTCCGTAGATCAATAGACAAATTTTCCAGGACTTACTATTTTTTTAGGATTTTTAGAGTTCCAGAAGTATTCGTGGGTTACAGATTGCTACAGACTATTCTGTTTTTGACAGATTCTGTTTTTCGTGTGTTGTTTGCTTATTTTGATGCATCTATGGCTAGTATTAAGTGGTACGAACCATCGAGAACTTGAAATAAAGTAGGTTTAACACCAACATAAATAAAGAATGAGTTAATTACAGTACCTTATGTGGTGGTTTTTCTTTCTTTCACTAACGGAGCTTATGAGATTTCCTGTTGAGTTTTGTGTTGTGAAGTTTTCAAGTTTTGGGTAAAGATTTGATGGACTATGGAATAAGGAGTGACAAGAGACTAAGATTGAGGATGCCCATGGAACCCCAATATATTCAAGAATAGCCAAAATCCTAACCTTGGGGATGCCCCCGGAAGGCATCCCCTCTTCCGTCTTCGTTCATTGGTAACTTTACTTGGAGCTATATTTTTATTCGCCACATGATATGTGTTTTGCTTGGAGCGTCTTGTATGATATTAGTATTTGCTTTTTAGTTTTCCACAATCATCCTTGATGTACACACCTTTTGGGAGAAGCCCACTTGATTGAAATTTATTAGAATACTCTATGTGCTTCACTTATATCTTTTGAGTTAGATAGTTTTGCTCTAGTGCTTCACTTATATCTTTTAGAGCACGGCGGTGGCTTAATTTTGTAGAAATTGTTAGTCTCTCATGCATCACTTATATTATTTTGAGAGTCTCTTAGAACAGCATGGTATTTTCTATGGTTATAAAATTGGTCCTGGAATGGTAGGCATCCAAGTTGGGTATAATAAAAACTATCCTAGGAAGTGAATTGGATGCTATGATCAATTTGATACTTGATTATTGTTTTGAGATATGGAGGTAGTGATATTAAAGTCATTCTAGTTGGGTGATTATGAATTTAAAGAATGTTTGTGTTGAAGTTAGCAAGTCCCATAGCATGCACGTATGGATAAAGTTTTGTAACAAATTTGAAACATGAGGTGTCCTTGGATTGTGCATCCTTATGAGTGGCGGTCGGGGACGAGCGCTGGTCTTTTCCTACCAATCTATCCCTCTAGGAGCATGCACGTAGTGCTTGATTTTTGATGACTTGTAGATTTTTGCAATAAGTATATGAGTTCTTTTGACTAATGTTGAGTCCATAGATTATACACACTTTTACCTTTCCATCATTGCTAGCCTCTTCGGTACCGTGCATTGCCCTTTCTCACCTTGAGAGTTGGTGCAAACTTCGCCGGTGCATACAAACCCCGTGATATGATACGCTCTATCACACATAAACCTCCTTATATATTCCTCAAAACAGCCACCATACCTACCTATTATGGCATTTCCATAGCCATTCCGAGATATATTGCCATGCAACTTTCCACTGTTCTGTTTATCATCATGACACGCATTACTATTATCATATTGCCATTGCATGATCATGTAGTTGACATCGTATTTGTGGCAAGTCCACCATGCATAATTTTTCATACATGTCACTCCTGATTCATAGCCCATCCCGGTACACCGCCGGAGGCATTCATATAGAGTCATATCTTGTTCTAGTTTTGAGTTGTAATTCATGAGTCGTAAATCAATAAAAGTGTGATGATCATCATTATTAGAGCATTGTACCCAAAATTAAAAAAAGAAAAAAAAGAAAGGCCCCCCAAAAAGGAAGAAAATAAATAAAAGGGGGCAATGTTACTATCTCTTTTCCACACTTGTGCTTCAAAGTAGCACCATGTTCTTCATATAGAGAGTCTCATATGTTGTCACTTTCATATACTAGTGGGAATTTTTCATTATAGAACTTGGCTTGTATATTCCTACGATGGGCTTCCTCAAAATGCCCTAGGTCCTTGTGAGTAAGCAAGTTGGATGCACACCCACTAGTTTTCTTTTGTTGAGCTTTCATACATTTATAGCTCTAGTGCATTCGTTGCATGGCAATCCCTACTCCTCATGTTGACATCAATTGATGGGCATCTCCATAGCCCGTTGATTATCCTTGTCAATGTGAGAATTTCTCCTTTTTTGTCTTCTCCACACAATCCCCACTATCATATTCTATTCCACCCATAGTGCTATATCCATGGCTCACGCTCATGTATTGCCTGAAAGTTGAAAAGGTTTGAGATTATTTAAGCACGAAACAATTGCTTGGCTTGTCATCGGGGGTGTAGAATTTGGGAGCATTTTTCTATGGCGAAAATGAAGCATAGCCTAACTATATGATTTTGTAGGGATGAACTTTCTTTAGCCATGTTATTTTGAGAAGACATGATTGCTTTTATTAGTATGCTTGAAGTACTACTATTTCTTATGTCAATATGAACTTTTATTTTGAATCATTTGGATCTGAACATTCATGCCACAATAAAGAAAATTACATTGAGAATTATGCTAGGTAGCATTCCACATCAAAAATTCTGTTTTTATCATTTACCTACTCGAGGACGAGCAGGAATTAAGCTTGGGGATGCTTGATACGTCTCCAACGTATCTATAATTTTTGATTGTTCCATGCTATTATATTATCCTTTTTGTATGTTTATGGGCTTTACTTTACACATTTATATCATTTTTGGGACTAACCTACGAACCGGAGGCCCAGCCCCATATTGCTGTTTTTTGCCTATTTCAGTATTTCAAAGAAAAGGAATATCAAACAGAGTCCAAACGGAATGAAACCTTCAGGAGCGTGATTTTTGGAACGAACGTGATCCATAGGACTTGGAGTGCAAGTCAAGAAGCAGCCTAGGCGACCACGAGGGTGGAGGGCGCGCCCACCCCTACAAGGCGCGCCCCCTATCTCGTGGGCCTCTCGGGCGGCCACCGACCTACTTCTTCCTCCTATATATACTCACGTACCCCAAAAACATCCAGGGAGCCAATGAAAAACTATTTCCACCACCGTAACCTTCTGTATCCGCGAGATCCCATCTTGGAGCCTTCGCCGGCGCTCTGCCAGAGGGGGAATCGACCATGGAGGGCTTCTACATCAACACCATAGCCTCTCTGATGAGTTGTGAGTAGTTTACCACAGACCTTCGGGTCCATAGTTATTAGCTAGATGGCTTCTTCTCTCTTTTTGGATCTCAATACCATGTTGTCCTCGATCTTCTTGGAGATCTATTCGATGTAACTCTTTTTGTGGTGTGTTTGTCGAGATCCGATGAATTGTGAGTTTATGGTCAAGTTTATCTATGAGAAATATTTGAATCTCCTCTGAATTCTTTTATGTATGATTGAGTTATCTTTGCAAGTCTCTTCGAATTATCAGTTTGGTTTGGCCTACTAGATTGATCTTTCTTGCAATGGGAGAAGTGCTTAGCTTTGGGTTCAATCTTGCGGTGTCCTTTCCCAGTGAGATTAGGGGCAACAAGGCACGTATTGTATTGTTGCCATCGAGGATAAAAAGATGGGGTTTATATCATATTGCATGAGTTTATCCCTCTACATAATGTCATCTTTCTTAATGCGTTACTCTGTTCTTATGAACTTAATACTCTAGATGCATGCTGGATAGCGGTCGATGTGTGGATTAATAGTAGTAGATGCAGGCAGGAGTCGGTCTACTTGTCGCGGACGTGATGCCTATATACATGATCATGCCTAGATAATCTCATAATTATTCGCTTTTCTATCAATTGCTCGAAAGTAATTTGTTCACCCACCATAATACTTATGCTATCTTGAGAGAAGCCACTAGTGAAACCTATGGCCCCCGGGTCTATCTTTTATGATATAAGCTTTCAATCTACTTTTATTTGCATCTGTACTTTTCCAATCTATATTATAAAATACCAAAAATATATTTATCTTATCATACTATCTCTATCAGATCTCACTTTTGCAAGTGGCCGTGAAGGGATTGACAACCCCTTTATTGCGTTGGTTGCGAGTTCTTTGTGTGTTTGTGTAGGTGCGTGGGACTTTTGAGGAGCCTCCTACTGGATTGATACCTTGGTTCTCAAAAACTGAGGGAAATACTTACACTACTATTGCTGCATCACCCTTTCCTCTTTAAGGAAAACCAACGCAAGCTCAAGACATAGCAAGAAGGATTTCTGGCGCCGTTGCCGGGGAGGTCTTCGCTCAGGTCAAGACATATCAAGTACCCATCACAAACTCATCTCCCTCGCATTTACATTATTTGCCATTTGCCTCTCATTTTCCTCTCCCCCACTTCACCCTTGCCGTTTAATTCGCCCTCTCTTTCCCAATCTTCTCCTCTCTTTTTCGTTTGCCTCTTTCTGTTTGCTTGTGTGTTGGATTACTTGTCGCCATGGCGCAAGATAATACCAAATTGTGTGATTTCTCCAATACCAATTATGATGATTTCCTTAGTACTCCGATTGCTCCTCTTAATGATGTTGAGTCTTGTGAAATCAATACTGCTTTGCTGAATCTTGTTATGAATGATGATTTCCTTAGTACTCCGAGGACGAGCAAGAATTAAGCTTGGGGATGCTTGATACGTCTCCAATGTATCTATAATTTTTGATTGTTCCATGCTATTATATTACCCTTTTTGGATGTTTATGGGCTTTAATTTACACATTTATATCATTTTTGGGACTAACCTACTAACCAGAGGCCCAGCCCGTATTGCTGTTTTTTGCCTATTTCAGTATTTCGAAGAAAATGAATATCAGACAGAGTCCAAACGGAATGAAACCTTCGGGAGCATGATTTTTGGAACGAACGTGATCTAGAGGACTTGGAGTGCAAGTCAAGAAGCAGCCTAGGCGACCATGGGGGTGGAGGGCGTGCCCCCTATCTCGTGGGCCCCTCGGGCGGCCACCGACCAACTTCTTCCTTCTATATATACCCACGTACCCCGAAAACATCCATTGAGCCAACGAAAAACTATTTCCACCGTCGTAACCTTCTGTATCCGTGAGATCCCATCTTGGAGCCTTCACCGGCGCTCTCGACCATGGAGGGCTTCTACATCAACACCATAGCCTCTCCGATGATTTGTGAGTAGTTTACCACAGACCTCCGGGTCCATAGCTATTAGCTAGATGGCTTCTTCTCTCTTTTTGGATCTCAATACCATGTTCTCCTCGATCTTCTTGGAGATCTATTCGATGTAACTCTTTTTGCGGTGTGTTTGTCGAGATCCAATGAATTGTGGGTTTATGATCAAGTTTATCTATGAGAAATATTTGAATCTCCTCTGAATTCTTTTATGTATGATTGAGTTATCAGTACAAAAAAATACACTTCCGTGATGATACGTGTTTGTCACAGTAGGTCGCGTTTTTTGTCACGCATGTACATTCATGACAAATTTATGACAGAATCAAGATAGTCATACCTGTGCTGTCGTAGAAGTGTTCCATGACATCACCAAAATTATCATCACGGAAGTGTCCACTTCCATGACGATAAATCGCGCGTCACAGAACTGCTTTCGTCAAGGGTGACCGACACGTGGCATCCACCATAATGGAACGCCATTAAGCTACCGGGTCGGGTTTTGGATCCGATAACCCGTTAACAGCCCCGGCCAATGGGGATTTTCCACGTGTAAAATCATCATTAGCTGGAGGAAACACGTGTCGGCTCACCGTTGGGACAGATATCATCCACTCATTGGACAAAAGGCGCCTATGATACGTCGACACGTGACACGGCCCAACAGAGGCCCATTCCTGTGAAAAGGCCGGCCCGTTTGACTTGGTCAAAAGGTGGCGGGCCGGCCCACGGAAAGCCTGTTAACGGCCTGTTCGCATATAGCCATTTACAGCCCGCTAACCGAGGGCCCTTTACGCCCTATCCGAATTAGGCCCAGTAGCGTCATTTGGGCCGTCCAATATGATTCAGCCCGTTTTAACTTCTGGCCCATGTGTGGCCCATGACTTCTTTCGGCCCATATGAGGACCTTTGTAACTCTTGGCCCATTAAAGGCCCATTGTAAAATTGGCCTGTAATGAATAGTGTATCACTTTATACCCATTAACGGCCCGTTATTCCATTGGACCGTTTCCAGCCCAAGTTATCTTTCGGCCTTCTCAGGGCCCATTGATTCTTGGGCTCATTTGCAGCATTCGGTTACATACGACCCGTTACTGTCATTTTGTGCTTGTGGGCCAAATTCAGCCCATCGTTACAGTCGGCCCATTTGCCGACCCTTAATACGTTGGGCCGTTTTCATGTCAAAAAAACCCGTTGGGCTGTTTTCATAGAGTTATCAAATACGGCCTATTAACGGCCCGTTATGGTCCACGAATAGTACGACCCATGATTGGCGAAATGATGATACGCCCCGTAGAAGGCCCATGGATCCTACGGCCCATATGAGGCCCATGGATGGTACGACCCGTAGAAGGCCCATGGACCCCTACAGCCCTTAGAAGGCCCATTGATCCCTAAGGCCCGTATAGAAGGCTGATGGATCCTACGGCCCGTATAGAAGGCCAATGGTCCTACGACCGAACGAAGGCCCATGGATCATACGACCTGCAGGAGGCCCATGGTTACAACAGTCCGTGTGTTGCCATGATTATTTTGGCTTAGTTACCAAGAATAGGCTATTGTGGCCACTAGAAAAACACAGAAAAAGAACTGTAGTGACTACACGCAAACAACTAAACAAGACAATAAGGAAATAAATAAGCAAGCAATTAAAGCTAGCCTATTACCGCTATTACACATATTACATCCATTGGGCATCAAAGTTCACCACTAGTGCAAATATAGGGAACAAAGCAGCATATTACATACACCTGGCCGTCAAAATTGGCCACCAGTGCAAATAAACGCGGCAGCAAAACAAGAGCATAACTGAAACAACTTCAGAAGAGATCAAGAAACGTTATCCTGGGTATCCACCATGCTGGCAATAAGCTTAGCAAGTTGATTAGCTTTGTCCTGTTTGGCGCTAAAATCCTCCAACGCTTGCTATTGCACCAGAAAGTATGCATCTGAATGCTCCAGGGACTTCCGCAGTCCTTCCGCTTCTTGTCGCAGCACAGCTGATCGATGTCTTTCTGCTTGTAGTTGAGACTCAAGAAACCGAACTGATTCAGACAATGACTTTGAATAGCTTGTGCATGCGATAGTGGCTAGTAACTCGAACACTAAACCAAGACAGGACTTTGGGGTTGTCTCGCTGTCTTCAAGATAGTCTTCCTTAGCTGTTTTATCAGCTTTATTGGAGACCAACAAGGATGTGTCACTATCCTGAACCTTATCTGCATTACTTCCTTTACCATTGCTTAATAAGGCACTCTTTCCCAATATTCTGTCAGCATTCTAAAAGAAGAAACAAGCAGACACATAACAAGTTTAGCATGTACTAGTATATGAAACTCATTTCGGTGAACCAGTTCATTAGTAAGGTGGACAGGATTAAACTACCAAGTCTTCTATTGCCAAGTACTAGTACATAATAAAAGCATCAAACAAACATATATCTATGTCCTATGGTCACTGCATTGTCTTGCCAAATCAAAATAGAGACACGGTTCAAATCATATCAGTTCAAGACAAAGCAGCAGTGAAAGAATACAAAGCGTGGGAAACTACACGGCACAACAAGATTTCAGATGGGTACCACGGATCTACATGTACAACAACACTATTGTCTCTGTTGTGATGCTAGTAATGTGCATGATATGAAAATCAACTGTATACACAATTGAAATTGAAATCAACAGAGCTATTGATAAGAGCAAACCTATTAAAGAAACATGCGTGAACATACCTGCTGTGCCATTGGAGTTTCGATTGGATCCTTCAATTTAAAAATAAGTTCGTATCAGTAAATATAGTGATACAAGAGCAAAGCAATCATAGTTAAAAAAGGTGCACCTAAGTGAGCGCTTAAGCGCGCCTAGGCTCTAGGCGTTGGCAAAATGCATTGCGCATAACTACGCATAATCTGTGCATAACTGCGCATAAGCATGCACTTTGGTCAGTAAAGCGCAAGGCGGTGGCAAAACACACAATTAACGCCTAACGCTTTTTTGAACTATGATAGCAATGGAATCTTAAATTAGAACAGTTGTTCTTCAGGTTTAGGCACTTGTTCTACATGAACAGAGTATAGTAAGACGCAAGAATAAAATACTTAAAAATAGAAAATGAGCTCATAGACCTTACCACATTCTTGGTTCGGGACCAGTACAGAACAAGGCGTTCCTAGTCATCGTCCAGTAAATGTGTCTCAGGAGAACGTAAGGGAATTTGATGAGTTTCTTTGCCGGTGAAGTACGTTTTCTTCAGGTAATTCCGATACTGCCACCAAGCATTCTTGAAGATAGCAGAGGTATTAGCACAGGTTACCTCATCCTGAGTTTCCAAAACGGTCCTTCTCTATAGAGAAAAATGGGAAAATTTGCTGTATTATAACCATCATGGAGGTAGGATGTATGAGACGAAGCAAAGTAATTGCCATGAATAACATTACTTACACATAACTCCTGGACAAACACCTGCAACTGGCATTTTCCTTTATCTTCAGTATAATATTTCCAAGATGGGAAGATACACACATACGATTTAACAACATCAAATGCAATAGATGCTAAACTACGACTGGCTGGTTGTGCTTCCTCCACAGGAATAGGCGTACTAACTGGTGGAGTTGGGGTTCGCCGTGATAGTACTGGCCCTTTGGGCACTGGAGCTGCCTTACTAACTGTTGTTGTTTGGGAGCTCTGTGGTGGAGATGGTGCTGTGTCAACAGGAACTGGGTTACTATCGGCTGGGGTTGGGGTTAGATTGGGTGAAGCTGGTTCTCTGTCCATCGCAGTAGGGGTACAATCTGCGAGAGTTTGGGTTATGTGTGGTAGGACTGGTTCTTGTGCATGTACAACCGGGGTGCTATCTCCACCAAGAGGTAGCACTGTTTTATTTGAAGACCGTGTTTTTATTCCACTAGATACTGGCATCACCCGCTCCAATTCAAATGGCTAATAAATAGGAAACATAGTTGAATGTACAAACATTGTATGAGAGACAGATGTAATAGATAGTGTGGAAAAAAGAGGGCATGAAATAGTTGACATGTATATTGTTTAACTAAAACGGATAGCATGACATAATTTCACATATATGATGTCTATCTAAACTGGATAGCATAGCATAACATAATTCAAAGATATGATGAATAACTAAACAGGATCGCATGACATAATTCACCTACATGTTATCTAAGTAATCAGGATCGCATCATTTAATTCACATATGTGATTTATATGCTAAACAGAGGGCATTCGATATGATGTCTGAACTAAGAACATGGTGTTGAATATTATGTATATAATGTCTAAACTATGCAATACAAGACACCGTATGCATGATATGAGCAGTATAACCGTGCCAAGTTAGAGCATACACCTCAGTGGGGGAATATGACTGGTCACCTGTCTGTGAATCCATCTCTGAGGAGCTATCGGGACCCAACAAGAGATCTGCTTTGACAGGTAGCACTGTCTGCTCTGAAGGCCTTGTTTTCACCCCAGATTTTTCCATCTCCCACCCAAATGGCTGATTCACAGGAAGAGTAGTTTAATGTACAAACATTGTCGACAAATGGAAATGTAATGAAGAAAAGGATGGGCAAGATATCATTCAAATATATGATGCCTGGTTAAACAGGATGACATTGCACATTTCACATATATTATGGCTGGCTAAAAGACATGAGACTGCATAATTCCCATATATGATATAGAAACTAAACATGTGGCATTACAGAACATGTCTAAACTTAGCAGATGACATATATGATGTCAAAAGTAGGCACTGCAAGGCAACATATGCATGATATGACTAACATCATCATGCCAAGGTAGAGCAAACACCTTGAGGGGTAAATAGGAGTGGTCAGCGGCGTCTGAATACGCCTCAGAACAGATATCTTCCTCTGGATTACAGTCTGGAGAGGGGTGGGGAGGGTTTGCCATTGAACCCACCATGGAGCGATGTCTGCATGACATTGTATTACCGCGCAAAACTCTTCTCTTTTTCTCCACATGTTCAGCATGACTGTGTACAATATCTGACATGCATATGAAAAAAATATGGTGAGATTATGTAAGGAGAGCATGCAAAAATTTAGAGTGATGGTAACAACCAGTGGATGGATCCAAAAATAATGATAGCAGGTTGATGATTGCTTTAAATTAATAAAATGACAGATGATGATTGCTTTACTATTTGTTTCCCACCCAAGATAAACAACATTGGCATACCCTAGGTGAACCAGATATTAGACAGACATACTATTCATTGCTGCCTCGATATGTGCCCCACAACTAATTTAGAACTCAAGTTTGAACATGAATTTGGACCTGAGTTGGGAGTCTAAGAGCTGAACAAGACGATAAAGTAGCAGGTAAGTTTAAGCAATGCATAACATAAGCAGAAACAAAAGAGTGCGACCTCTCTTATGGACCCGTGTACTCCTCAGGTTCATCTGCTGGGTCGATAATGGTGATGCCGTTGGGGTGCGTGCCGGCAACAGGGAAGGAGATCTGAGGTGGCGAAAGACGGTCAGGAGTCGTGATGTCTGGTTTGGTGGATGCTTCTGTTGATGGAGTAGCTCAGGTGAGGTGGACGACGTCGCGGCAGGAGCAGGACAAACCACAGAAAGTTCCCTTCGACACGTACCTGTAACTGAAGTAATTCTGTAAGGGCTCATTTGGCTTGCATGATTCTTTAAACGCATGGATAGTGATAAGTGGGAGCCCGATGAATGAGTTCACGCCCGAGGGTGGCTCGATCTTCACGTCGTAGGATCAAATCGGAAGGGATAACTAGCTGCAAGCAGCCGGGATAACTAGCTTTATACCTGCCAAGGTTGGATGCAACCCATACGTTGGGGATGGCCGGCCGAAGCTACAAGAACTCCAACCCGCTATCTGAACAATCGCAGAACCACAAACCGGGACTAATCCACACAAAACGGTCGGCGAACTAGGGGGAACCAAAGGCTCCTTCTCGCGAATCCGAATGAACTCACAAGAGCAAAGGTAGCAAGATCTCTCGGATCTCTCTAGCAGTCTTGCTGCATAAGTTTGTAGCTGAATGGTTTGACAAAAGATCCCCTAGAGGATGGAGGAGATGGGGTTTTATAGCAGGGACAACCCCCCTTAGCTAGGTGTGAAAATGGTTTCAAAAGTAAACAGGTTTGCATGGCTTTCTTGGGTGAATAAGCAGTTAACTTTGGGAGTTGTTGGAGAGCTCTTCAGAAATTCGCGAAGTCTTGACAGCCTGGACACCTTCCACGAGAATGACTAGAACTTTTGACTCACAACTCCAAATGATGTGAGGTTTTTTGCATTGGAAAGATAATTTGATTTAGCTTCTGTTGATGTACCCCTATGGCCCCGTTTCTCCATCATATGGGTGTGGCACACCAAAACTTCAGAGGTAAAAACTGACAGCATTAGCTTCATTTGAGACATGTTTTCTCCAAACTTGTTCCTCCAAAGCGGTTGCTTCAAGAGCTCATTGGTTGTTGGATTGCTTTCATGTTATACTTAAGTTCAACCAACAATAGTGGAGATGAAAGTGTAGCCATGTATTCAAGATTATAGTATGAACTTAAGTTAGCGTTCACCTGGCCATATGTTTGCTTGATTCGGCTTAGTAATTCTTTCCAACTAAATTGTGCACTTTTCTGAAATGTCATGTATGATGTACCCATGTGCTTATCAGATAGGAAAAACACCAGAATAGGATAGGAAAATGCACATGGTAAACATAGCATTTGTAAACACAGGATTTCTATCAACTTGGGTGTTTGGTTTACAGGAATTGGAAGAGCAGAGGAATGCAAAGAAACATGACCAAAATAAAGAGAAACCATATGAAAGCGTGTACAGTTAGAATGTTATTCTGGCACTAATGCACTTGGTCTTGTTTTCATGCATATGATTTTAGAAAGTAGGTCCAGGTGGATGTTTTTCTTCATTCCTTTTAACAAAATGCATAAATAATTGAATAGTAGAGTGCCATTGGAAAATTCCCTATTGCTATATTTTTCCGTTGAACCAAAATAGCCCTAATGGATCGACGTGAATGTATAGTAATAAGTGACACAACAAGTGTACAACTTCTTTGCCGTAGCCGTGTCGACCTCAACATCATTGGGTTGGTCGCTGAAGTAGTTGAGGCAGAGGTGGTTGTCGGAGGTGTGGAGGAAGATCTAAGGAATCTGTAGACGGTGTCCAGGGCACTGCTCTGTTGTCATGGATCGTTCTGTCATTGGAGCAGCTCCGGTGAGACGTAAGACGTCAAGGCTGAAGCAGCACAAGACAAACATCGTCAATCTCAAGTGGGATTCTAATAGCATCTCCAATAGATGATGAAAAATGGATGTAAAATTAACATCACCAAAAACCACCTGACTACAACAGATGAGGTAAAAACTGTTGACTCTGAACTTAACTATCGAAACTGAAATTAACTGTGGAATCTGAATGCTACTGTCGAGACTGAACTCAATGGTAGCAGAGAGACACTTGACATGTAGTTTAGGGAGGGCCTGCAATTCATCTTCAACCTGCACACCCCTTAGCCGCCTGCCACCACCGGACGAACCGCCGGCCCCAGCGCCGCCTCGCCGCCCCGAAACAACTCGCCACCGCCGCCCCGACCAGCCCTCTAGCCCCCCCACCACCCTGAACCCTAAGATAGATAGTGGGGTACCTCTCCGGCGAGCCCCCGTCCCCGCTGCGGGTGGTTTTTCCTTAACTCTGGCGAGCCCCCCCCAACCCTTGAAAACCGACTGACCCAAAAGTCGATTCAGTCGACTGAAGTGTGGCTTAATCGGAGCAGAGCAGCAGCACAAGCGAGAGGGAGAGCAGCAGCAGCAGCGCGAGCGAGCGAGCGAGAGCTAGAGCAGCAGCAGCAGATACAGCAGGTATGGACGCCGCCGCTGAAGGGGCCTCGCACCGGGGGAGAGCCGTCATGGAGATGTCACCCACGGCGCCAGCTTCAAGGTAGCCGCTCTATGGCGGTGCGGGATGGAGCACCGTCGGTGCCGGGAGGTCGAGTTAAGGAGAAGGTGTGATGCGATGAGTGTACAACCTCTTTGGTGGCGCTGAGTAGGCCTCGGCTTCGTCCGAGGAGTCGGTGAGGATGCTGCGGTTCCGGTGGAGCAGGTTAAGGCGGCGCTGTGGGGATAGAGCAGCCGCGATAGACGAGGCGATCGTCGGAGCAGCTCCTTGGAGGTGGAGGATGGGGCGGCTGAACCAGCGAGACGGCGAGATGGACGACGGATCCTCATCCGGGGAGGTGGACGAGGGACGTCGAGCTATTGCGGTGGACGACATCATCGGGGAAGAGGCTCCGGCTAGGCAGCGGTGACGTGGCGGACGGAGGAGGGTGGGGTTTCACGGCTGGAGCGGAGAGGTTATGGTGGCCTGGGATTTCGAATGGCGAAAAGGGGGCGATGGGAGGGGGTGAAGCATGACTTAGGGACGCGCTTGTCCAAAATGTAGGGTGTGTTACAAAAGTACCCCCCCACCAATTTGAACTAGCGGCCCTTTCGACTTAGGGTTAGAAGGGGGATTTCGCGTGTCGGGATTTGGCAGCTGGAGGGAGTTTTCGCGCATGTTGTAATTTCGGGATAGCAAGACGCGGGTTGTGAAGGCGCCAGTTTTGGGAGCACGATATCTGAATTTTTGGGATATAACAAGACGCGGGTTGAATTTTAGGGACAAACCTAACGTGTAGTAATATTGTACTTGTACGTACCAAATCAATTCGCACTTCCCTCAACCAAAAAGAAAATGAAAAAATAAAACTATTCACACCACACAAAGAGAGTCTTGCCCCGTTTTACTATACAAATGCTATTCAAAGCTACTCCCTCCTTCCATCTATATAGGGCCTAATGTGTTTTTCGATGCTAACTTTGACCAAATATTAGAGCAATGATATATGACATGCAACTTACACAAAGCACACCGTTAACTTCTTCTGTGAAAGGTTCTTTCAATGATATAATTTTCACATTGTGCATGTCATGTACTATTAATCTTGTCAATAGTCAAAGGAGGTCTTAAAAATCTCATTACGCCCTATATAGATGGAAGGAGGGAGTATGAATCCATGTTATGTCCGATTAATTTTTTTCGCTTTGCTGTATAATGCATGTAACCTACTCATACCAACATTTTAGTGCATTCGAAATGTCTATACTACCGCTGCAATTCGAACTAAATTTGAATTCGTTTCTCTATTTCAATAAGAATCTACAATCATGATTGTTGCCAACTTCAACCATCATAGTTTCCTTGCTATCCGCCAGATATAAATCGGACGACCTATAATGCAGGATGGCAGGCACACCATCATCAACAACTCCTTTTTTTATAAGAGTAGAGATAAAATATATTAACTGTAGTATAACATGTTCATAAACACACCATGTGTATCACCGTTATATATACTAGATGACCCGTTGCGCCAATGGCGCAAAGACCGAATGTAAGCCAAGTACTGAAAGAGTGTGCATTAACATATTGTTGTTTGAAAAGCATAGTTCATGATACTATAGGCAGCAAGCAAGCGATAGTCATACGCACAGGATTGTCATGGTTTGTTTTACATAAGATGATAAGATCGAAAATGATGCACTAAGTCATGTAGGAAAGGATTCTTGTGATCTGTTTAGATTTGATAGGCAATCATGCAGAGGCCTTTGGACGTGTAGTTGAAGACGAAAGCATATATTTCTTTTATCATGGTTGTTTCAAAAGCATACCACACAGCAGTCTAAGCAGCAAATAACCAATAGCTAAATGCACAGGATGATCTTAGTGGATTACATAAGATCCAAAAGGATGATAACCATAGAAGTCTTGGTAGGCATTTATACTAATATTAAGTTATATAACAAGGGGCTTTTGCAGTTTTCTTATATTGAGTAGACGATCAGGCGCAGACCCTTGGAATTGCATTTGAAGGCGAAAGCATATGCTTGCCCTTTGTTCATGCTAGACGACCCGTTGGGCCGATGGTGCAAAAAGCGAGAGTGAGCCATGAAAGTGAGAGCGATTTAGAGCCAATTTAATAGATACTTAGTACACAACGTTATATATTTCATTACATGGTAGCATGATAGCTCAAAAGAAAGTTATGAAATCACTTGATATTGGCTTTATAAGGCAAACTACTTTAGCAGAGATGCATCATATAGGTAGAGCTGGTCTCTTAACCCCTAGCTGAGTCTTGTATCTACTACAAACAGGAAAAACATGAAGGTGGTGATATTAGGAGCCATCACGGCATGTTCCATCAATATTGACCATGATTTCATCGTCTAAACAACTCTTCATCTTTGGTTCCTGTAGACCAGGTTTTGATATTGTTGTCCTTCATTTTGCCATATACATTCCAAATCTTTTTTCCTGCCTGCAATTAAGCCATCGTCCTAAAATATATTTGTTCTCCCACACACACACACCATTTCCTTTGCCTCGGCAAAAGATAAATTGCAAACAGACAAATTTATGGAAAAACACGTCACCCATATACATAAACATGGTCAGATTAATACCAGCACACAGGCATATCTATTAAATGTTTGCTCTCTCTCACTGGTAGCTTCCAACTATCAGACCCTCCCCTCTGCTGGTACTACCATCCATAAAACTCAATGAGACCTTGAGATCTACCGAAAGGCATAAAACCCCTACCTCATACTTAATACTAATGATGTCACATGCATCCTATGACAAAAAGAACATGCAGAATAGAAGCATGGTAGTAGTGAAATACTTTTTCATAAACCTAATAATGGCTAACATTAAAACGTGACGGTCGAAGCATTTCACATCGAGATATGTTCTCTTTGTTTCCAGAAGAAACCCCACCAAAACATAGTATTCTTGCTCTGGCAGTGAGTGAAACTGGAAAAGACAACAAAGGAGTACAACGATCCCTTGGCTCACTCGTGGTCGGATCCAATTAGTTACCATTCAAAATAAGTTTGTGACTTTCGATTTGAGATATTGCAGTTGAACAAAGATAGAAGGTCAAAATATATTGCCCTTGGGTATGTGGAATAAAAACAGAGACTGCTTGTGCAACTGGTGCAAGTAGGCAAAGCAAACCAAGCATTAAAATTTAAAACCATTATACTTAGATGGCATATTTTATCGATCCTGATAACATTACGGTCCAGGTATACCAATGCAAGGAGATACTTAGATGGCGTCTTTATATATAATTGGCGCATGCGTATCAAGCCTGATAATGGGAAGCACGATAGACTAAAAGCATGAACTTACATCAAAACGAAGCTACGAATGTAGCTTGCGGTAGATTATTTAATCCGACTTTATAAAGAAAACTACATAGCTAGCTATATCATATAGTGCAACTAACCAGCACATAAACATAAGTGGAATAACTAACTATAAAGATTTAGGATAAAATAAATTGATTATATTCTACATACCACATTGGCAGATTGTATTGCCATTTAGACAATTAAAATGTTGAGCATCCGACACTTCTAGAGTAATTTTACTTGGATGCAACTGTTCTTGTTCCTTCGTAGCATTAATGTTAATTTGGGTCAAAAGAATGTATATGGTGGTTGCCAAGTTCATACATACCACCTCCAATATGTCCGTCTTAACAACGTCAGGCATGGCATCATTTTTTAAATCTGGAACAATAGCTTCATGGAGATTGGGCGTTGGTGGTTTATTAGGCACTCGTATGAACCGGGATCAACAATGCCTGAAGATAATTTATATTTTTTGTTCGACTGCATGCTATACTATATATATTAATCTTCCTGTTTTTACGTTTTTTTGCGGGAATCCAATTTTCACATTTTTAGACGGTTTGAGTTCATGAGAGACACAAACTGAGGTAAATCCAACCTGATAACAAAAATATATAGCATCAAATCCAGCAATGTATGTGTTCGGAGAACAAATACATGCGTACACGTATTCACAAAAAAATGCGTACACTAACACGTTCGTGTGATGGACTCGGATATGTTTACCCGTCTTGTAAACCAGTCCGACATGTGTGCACACACATTCTCCCAAACCAGCTGCTTTGCTCGTCGGTGCTGGTGCTCCACGTGTACACGTCACCAGTTTTCTCTTCGCTCGCAGGTCGTGTCCATCTCCCCCGGTTTCTCCCCTCCCCGCTGACACAAGACCACACACCCGTAAAAAAACACACACACCACCACGGCTATGCTTCTTCCCCTGACGGACACAAGGTGGGTCCGAAGAGGAGATTTCTCGATCCCGTACGGAGTGCGCAGGCGGCGGAGGGAGAAGGCAAGGACGGTCGCTTTAGGGCCGTCATCGTGCGGCGGTGCTTGGGCTGTTGGCAGCGGCGGCATAGGAGACGGGGGAGGCGCTAATGTCCGTCAAGGCATGCTTCGGCAACGTCGCCAACGCGCTCGTCGACTGGGACGGCAGCAGTGACCACTGCCCCTGGCGGGGGTCATCGCCTGCGACACCAACTCCTTCGCCTGGAGGTGATTCTCTGCTCTTCCTCCATCCACCCTTCCCTCCCCTCTTTTAGTGTCACAGGGGTCTTCAGGATGCTCCGCAGCTGCACAAGCCGACGGGCTATTTCTATTCTTTGGTTCCTTCCTCGCTCGCTGGTTGCTGATAGCAGCCTGGTCTTCCTCCTCGGAGGAGATGTTTTTCGATTGGTGGCATTATGCGGCAGGCCTCGCTTGCTTGTTTGATTCTTGCATATCTAGCACATATATAAGTTGCTAGGATTTGATGTAAAGAAGCAGGGTGAGACTATTAATTACAAAATAAGTCCAAAAGATTAGCACATGGGGCAATTTTTTAGTGGCCCATAACAGAAATTCGAATTCTATCCCACATAACTTACCAAGCAGAAACATATACGGACGACCAAGGACAACTTACGAAACTGGTCGGACAAAAACGGACGATATTACGGTCATAAGAAACTTTCACCCCTTTATTAGTTCTCTCTGTCATACTAATTTCAGTTCTACACCACGTTTGATGTTGGTAGTGTCTAATGTTACCACTATACGTCTTGGAAAACTTTTAGGATGATTAGCTGGAGCACTGTGATATATAGTGAGAAAAGCATTTGGTAGGATTATCATTGTCTTCTCATTTAATTCCCCAGCTACCGGCCTAATACTGAAGGTTGCACTTCAACTACTTGGTTCCAAGTTCAATATGGGAATTTGCAAAAAATTTAGGCTGAACAATTTTTATAAAGAATAAAACCCAGTACAGTATAGGATAAGAAATGCCTAGTGCAATCTTAATCGTGTGGCTACCATTGTTGATTGTTTGCAGGAAGCTCAAAGGAAGCAAGACTTCAACAAAAATCTCTGAATGCATTCCAAGCTTCTGTACGGCGTACGTCGTTTCAAAGGGCAAACTGTCATTCGTGCACTCTTACACCTGATGCCTGTGAAACACCCAAGACCATATCTTCTTCAATCGTTTCTTCTCCTAGCTCTGGAAGCCTTTCTAGTGCGCCCTCAGGTAATACTCAAGTCTGCATTTGATTTTGTTTTCTGAAAATTGTTGATTACACCTATCAACTGAATACAAACAAAAAAGTGTATTAGAGTGTTACTAACTATTCTGTCTACAGCAAAGTGGGCTGACAGAAATGGAACATTAACTGTATTATTCCGCCAGTCATCTCTGCCATCGCAATGTGATCACACAGTCGTAAATATAAATAGGTCAATCCTGAAGCTAGCCCTTTAGGCAGTGCTGGCAGCGAGATCTCTTACCATGATGATACAACCCTGAAGACAAATTCACAATCAATCACATCAGTAGCGCAGCTCAGTAGCAGCAGCAGTGGGGATTCAGTTTACAGGAGCTTCTGGGGAGATAGCTTCCGAGATATCTCTGATCTGCAGGCAGCAGTTTCAGAAACTGCAAGAGACCTTAGGCATTCTCATGCCCAGGTAGCTGTTTCACCCTGGGCAAAAGTATTTCATTCTATTGGGTACAAACTTTTTTTTCTTTTAAGATGATGGAAGGGTTCATCTCTAGGCCTCAGCATCATACGATGCACACTGCCAAAGCAAAATGTCACTACATGAAAGCCAACATGTTTACCCAAATGAATGTGCAATTTATGATATTTTTTGGCTAAACAGGATGATCTGAAGCTTCAAATTGAGAGTGTGAAGGTCAAACTGCGACATATATTCTACAGTTGTGGCTATGGACAACTTTTGGCCAGTCCGGTGTATTCTACAATTGAGGCAATGGAGCACTTTTGACCAGTCTAGTGTATTCTACAGTTGTGGCACTGGAGTAGTCATTATCCACAAAACCAGGTATGTTGTTTTTACTATGTATCTATGTGAACATAAATCGTGAGCACTGGGTAATAGTATTTATGATATATATACAATGTATATTTTTTCCAGTCTATGCTATGACATTGTGAGCCGCATCTATTTTGTGCACATTTTGCTTTGTACTTGAAAAATCCCCCCTCCCTCTTTGCTGCTTGTCATGCTCAGACACCGGCAGATAGGACAAATAAACCATACACAATACATGTACATATGAGCTGAAATACACTGGGCACCCTAAAGCCAACATGAAAAAATAATAAAACAACATGAAAGAACGAATGCAACAAATGCAAAAGCATATAATAATGAAGGTCAGAAGGTCTATGAAAATTACCTAGCCGTTTTTTGGGGACAAGAATCAGTTATTTCTAGTTCCCTAATTCTGGAGCTATGTGTGAACAAGGCCAGAGGACTAAAATATCAAAAGCTAGCTAAGGACTCATTAGCAGATTTTTCTTGTGCTTGCTATACGTCTCAACCGAACAATAGGCAAAGGGTGTACTTATGAATAGACATAAGCAGACACCATATCAATAGCTAACAGCATCACACAACAACCCGATCACACATCAAGATGGATTGATGGAAATGGAAAGATAAAGTATGCTCTTGCAGTAGAACCAAGTGTATTAATGATTATAAGCACATGTATGTACATTTGAAAAAATAGAAGATTAAGAAAGGGGAACATGCATAAAAAAAACTTTCGAAAAGTAGTAGTAATTTCACCTCTGCAATAGAGAAAGTACAATTAGTTGGCTTTTCCTATTGATGGCTAATTGCCTGAATAAAAAATGAGCAGTAGGTATAATGATGGTGTTATTTTCTTGCGCAAGCACCAAAACTTCGTCGAGAAGGTAAAATATATTGGGATCATCGTACCTTTATTTTCCCTATAATCCTTGCCCTTGCTTCTAGACTATATGATGGCAATGCGAGCTAGCCAGCATCTTCATATTAGTCCGTCCAAAAAGCACACCAAAGTTAACAGTTGGATTGATTGTATTATCTCTGAAATGCCATTATCAAAAATTTAGTTGACGCTTAATAGTAAATAGAAGTGCAGGGCTTGCTTATCACACTTACTTAGGACTCATGGGCCTTATCTAATTCCTCTCCAAAGCAAACCATCTCTCTATGTGAAATAGGCAATAGATATAAGCAAAAAATGCTATATACCAAAGAGTATATGACAATCTGAACTGAAGTGCTGCTCACAAGAAACCGAATATGATAACATGTTATTGCTCACTCTAATAATATATAAGGTGTTGGAAAGGAAGGGGTCTATTTTATTTATACAGTTTAGTTTTGTGATTTGGTAAAAAATAAGGGCAAGTCCAAAACAGACATGCACGAGAGCCTCAAATACGTCGAGTCACTTTGATTAGATCATAATGAGAAGAAATGAAAAATAGTGGCAAATTCAGCACAAGGGAAAACAAGTTTTGCATCTACACAACAATGAAGCAAGGTAATGAGCTAAATTAGTGGACCTAGCACATATCTGATTCACTCTACACTTTACGCTTACATAGCATCACAGTAATATCCACTCATAGGAAACCAAACAAATTGAAGATTAAGATTTGCATATGGTAAATGAAGGAATAAAGCCATACGTGCAAGAGAAATTCGTCGCATCGTGTTGCAAAACCAGAAAAGTAAAACCAAACCCCCTCTCCCAGAGCCTCTTCCCCATGATATTCTTAGACACCATGGGAATGATGGGGGCAGAAGTTTGGAGCTAGCCTGGAGAGGGACACCATGGCACATTGAAAGGGAGAGGCTCTTTGTACAGCAAAACGGCTCAGTGCGCTCGGCAGGCAAGGTTGCGGAAGGAAGAGGAGTACAAAATCATGGCATGTGCTCTACTACACAGAAAAATCCAAAAATGCAAAAACAGGCGTGACTGTGTTCAAGAGAGATATAATTCACCTTGGTCTTCTTGATCAAATTCTTCCTCAAAATTCTTCTTATAGTCTTGACAGGTAACTAAAAGTTGAGGAATCAAAATAAGATTATAAGAGAACCAGAGAATCAAGTAGTACAAATCGAGAGAAAAAGATGCGGACGCAGGTGGGCAGTCTAGATTGGAAAGGAGTGGGAAGTGAAGGGGAGGAGGGGAGAAGCAAAGGTGGGAGGAGTGTTATGCCTTCTACCTGTCAACACGTGGCTACAGAGGGTCGCTCGCCTACGCCCGACGCCCGCGTTGCCGTGGCCCTGTCCAGATCGCAGATTGATCGAAGAAACCCGGGTGGCCGCCATATTCCCAATCCACGAGGCCCCCAAGCCTCTCCTGCCTGGAAGCGCCTGTCGAGCCCTTCCCCTCCATCGGGGTCGCTGCCAGTCTGGTCGATGCCCCACAGGCCGCTGCAAAGAGAGCCAATAGGGTTGTAAATGATGCCAGTGAAGTCTTAGTGCTACCAAGGGCTGCAAGCTGATCGCACACAAGCTTAAACAAGAAAGGCACTTGAAGATTTATACCCTGGTGTTCATTATAAACAGAAAAGGTTAGGTGACAATGCTCAAACCTTCAGGTTACAATTTTCATGTTTTCAATTCATTATTAGCACATATCATAACTACAAGTGCAGTAATCTTTCCTTTGATTTAAGAATGATGGTAGCTGACTATTTGAGACCTTGTAGAGCAATCAAACAAGAACATATTGCCTATTTAAAAAGAAATACACACCCAACAAATAAGATGTCTGAATCTATCACATTACCTAGCCATCTTCAAACCATCATTCTCCTCAGGTTGGGATCCTATCGAACCAACCAAATCAATCAACCTCCATAAGTGGCCACTTCCACAAGCCCAGAAGAGCAAGAAATCTTCCACAATCATGAGATCACCATAATCATTCAATCCGACAACATAAACAAGAGAGAGAGAGAGAGATGGGGATGGGTGGAACGCAACTTACATGTCAGGGTGGAAGACATGGCGTGCACCCCTGGTGGCGAGGAGGAGCTTTAGTAGGAGACCTGAATGACGGTTGCCCAGGGTTCCCCAAGAAAGATCGCTGCAGAAGGTACCCCTCCTTGCCACACCGTTTGGCAGTGAACACCATGGAGGTCACATGTTCCTCGAGATCCCGCTGGCAACGAGTGCCATCTTCTGAACTTAATCAAGGGAAAATGCTGCATCGAGAGAAAAATAGTAAATAATCACATCCTGAAGAAAATTGAATCAAGGAAGAGTGTGCTTGTCACAAATGACTAGTAAAGAGAAATATATTTCACCTACGGCTTTAACCATCGATCTGGCCATGGCGATGCTGTCCATGGAGAGAAGCACATAGAAAGAGGGATGAGATGATAGGGGCATCGCTATAGCCACCGCAAGATCCTTGATTTCCCCGAGGTCTACTATGCCTTCCCTAGGGAGAAAGAGACCCAGCCAACAACTTGCAGCAAGATTAGCACCTGCAAAATAAAAATTGGATGACCCTATAAACTGCCTAGTCAAACCACAAAGGGGAAAAATGGAAAAGAGAAATTAGGGGGGAAAGCAGAGCAATGGGGAGGAGAGAGGGCAACACGAGACATGGGGATGCAGCCCGAATAAGAGGATGGCATCTAGGGTTTTTACCTCCTGCTCATATCCCCTGGCCAGCCAGGGCTTTCAACAAGCTGCTTCCCACAACGCACACAACATCTTCCCCATTGTTGCTCCTTCCCCCCACCTCCGGTTCCTCACCTCAATTGCACAGGCTGCAAACCGTCCTCCGCAACATGGAGTGATGCCCAACGAGGAGAGCGGCAGAGGACGGTATGGAAGGGGAAGAGGAGGGGTTCGTGGCAGGGGCGGGGATGGAGGAAGGAAAGGGCGGCGGCGCGATCTTCCCCGCGACCGGCTGCACCCCATTGCTACCGGAGCGCAGTCCCCGTCGCTCTTATCTGGCACGGATCCACCGCCCATGTGCGCCTCCTTTGGTGGCGATGCCAAGAGAAAAGTGAAGGAGAGGAGGCGGCGGAGGGGAGAGGGGCTCGTGGGGCGAGGTGCGGAGGAAGCGGGGAGGCGGCTGTAGGATTGGCTGGTGGGATAGGGTTGCTTTTACCCAGATCGTGATTGGCGAGCACGCGATGAAGACTCCGCGTACCAAAAGATGAAGGAAACTCAGGTTGACTCCGTGGCCCCACGTCTATCGAGCCCCACCTGCCATCCTCTCCAGAATTAGGAACGGAAGTGAAAAAAAGCGGACGGCTGACCAGCCGCCTGCAGCCAAAAACCGACTGTAGGAGATCGATCGGGTGGTCAAAACCGACGCGCTCTAGAGATTCCCCCAGATGGGCGGGTACTCTAGGAGGCTTTATATGTTAGATTCACACATCCGTCGGTTTAAAACACTATGATAAATTCTTCAAATATCCGAATTCGCTTTTTATAATGAAGTATATATGATCTCTATTCGTCTTTTACACCCACACAACCCTCTTATCTTTGTAGCTAGCGCTAACTTTCTCTTGTGCATGCACACTCCCGCATCCCTCTCACCCTCCCTCAGCATTTTCTAGCTCCATCGCGCAAATTCGTCTTTTCACTTTAGGTCGTTCACCCATGGTGTGTGTAGGCCCCCCAGCTCCTTCTTTACAGCACACATCGATCGATATGCCTCTCTAGCCAGGTGTGCCTAGCACAAACACAAGCTTCCCCTCTTCTCTTGTCACCGTCCATGCCTCACTCCCACCACTCTTTTCATCATTCTCGTACTCGCACACTCCTCCCCGCTCGATATAGTATGCCTCTCGTACCACCTCCTACATGCATCCCTCTATCTCTATCCTTCTCCTCGTGCCTCGTTTGCTTCTAACACACACATGCATGTATACCGATCGATCTCCCAACATATACCTGGATCGACTTTAACTACCCCCCATTGATCGACGTACGTCACAAGTTATGTCTCACCTTTCTCTAACAAAGGGCGATTGATCTTCCTATGTAGTTATGTCTGCTTACCACAACTACATCGTCCCCCCTCATCATTCATGCATGCCTCCTGACCCGTCTCACACGCACGTGCACAGACAACAAGCAGCCATCTCCTCTCTTATTGATATTGCGGGCGTGCCCTCCGTTTGTCTAGCAAGCATATCCCACCATTTGTTAGAAGCAACTCCACTACCACCCCCTCCAACACTCTAGCTCTGTCTCTCTCCCAACCTTATTCCTCTGATGCACATATGCATGGATGCCGATCGATCTCCCTTAATACATGAGGCAGATCGATATCCTTAATACATGAGGTAGGCCTCTCTCCTCCTCCACACATATACCAGCCATTGTACCTCTATAGTTAATTGGGCCTCCCTCTTCCCCCACCACACACCGATAGTCGAGCGCTGCAGGTAGGTATCCATGCCACAGAGACAAACTGCACATGTCCCCTCTCACATTCCAGTAGGCCAGCCACTCTATATCTTTGACGTGGGCACACACAAATTCGATGGCACTCTTTATCGATCGCGCGTGCACACACACACACATCATCTCTCTTTTCGATTCTATGGACACCTCAAGCCGGTGATGCCTCCACTCTCTTCTCGTGGATCGCCCCCTCTATATATATGTTATATCCACGACTCTATTTAACACACATTGCATATGTTACATTTTTTTATTGAACCCCCCCCCCAAAAAAAACTCTCAAGAACCCACACATTATATATCTGTAGGTTTGTATCTCTCTCACACAACCCCACGTAGGTGGTGTACGTATACAAGAAGAGAATAGGTGCACCGTGCACGTACTCACGCTTCGTGCCCAGCCACACCCACGCGGGTACACGGTGGAGCTCATTTCTTTACGAAATGGCAGCCCACGTGCTAATTTGAACACTTGTAGTGGTTGTTTACCTAGGGAGGTCGTGTACCACGTCTGCACGAAACAAAGTTCGACTTGACGCATTGCCCCGTTATTTTTAAATAAAGTTATAGCGCTCAATGGCACGTACACAGAATATAAAAGAGATTTTTATGGAGAAAAAGGTAGTCCGCTCACTATATACAATGAAGCCTTGCGTGCCTGGTTTGTCGCTCTTCAGAGTATCTCACACAAGGTTGCGGTGGCCTCTCTCTCTCAGCGTTGGTCACTGATCCGGCCGCATCCCGTCCGCCGGGGGAAAGGGAGTGCGGTGGCCTCTCTCTCTCTCTCACTGTTGGTCACTGATCCGGCCGCATCCCCTCCGCCGGGGGAAAGGGAGGAAGTGCATCATTTCTCCGTTCGACAGCGCCGAGGCAACACGTCCCGATATGCGGTACACGCCGTTCTCTCTGACCAAGCTCCGGCGCGGCAGGGCCTACGCCACCTGCTCGCAGATTCCGCCCGCCGCCGCTCACCTAGTTACACCCCGGCGACCTCTAGGTATCCCCTCCGGCCTTGCTCCACTGCCCGTCTTCCCACGTCGCTGCATGTGGATCTTCCATAGTTCTTTGCCCAAAACGTGGCTCGTCCAGCGTACTTTTCATATTGCATTCTCGTCCTCACACCGTTTTAGACAAACACAACCGTGTTGTTATCTTCCCTTAGGGCAAGGAATATGCTTCTTTTTCGTCGTCGCATGTGTCATCAACTGTTATCGGCCAGTAATTGTTTCCTTTCTACCTCTTTTTTGCAAACAGGGCTATCCATTTCACCTCGTTGCTATTGCGACCTTTTGGTGAACTGCACAAATCACTTTTTTCTTAAGAGTGTTTTGTGCAGTTGTACTAAAATTTCACATGGGCTACGTTTCTACATTTCAGTGCGACTGCATAAAGGGAGATTGGTTTTGCTCTATCCTCCTCATCCAACTCCGAGCCTAATCTTCTCCAACTAGTTAGTCTTAAAAGAGACTGCAAAGGTGACCGGCTTCTATTTATGTGTTTATTGTTTCATCAACAGTCCTCTATTATCGTAATCACACTTAATATCTTTGGAACAGTGACACTCAGCTCTATTTTAGTGGAACTGCACAAAATGATCGGAATGTTGCATGCTCCAGACAGCTACTTTTTTTTTCCAACATGCCTTGTTGATTTAGACAGAGCTGGGGGGACGTTGCTGCCAATGAAAGCATGGATCAATTTTAATTTAACACCTTCTCACAACTCTGTCTTCAGTTGTGATGTAATTATTAGCTCTGATCTGCTAATAATTGACATGCATTAGCAAGGAAGTTAGTTTTTTATTGTTTCCGAAAGAGCATCGATGGCAAGACACGCGAAACAGAAGCTGAAAGCTCACACCATTGTACAATTTCATGTCTCACTGGAAAATTATTTGTATAGTATGTCAATTATGTAAACAAATGATGGAAGCTTGATAGCATTGCCAGAAGCCTCTTCATCATCCGGGTCCATGTGCCATGCACAAAATTATACTCCTTCATTCCTAAATATTTGTCTTTTTACAAATTTCAAATGGGCATATTTTAGAGTGTAGATTCACTCATTTTGCTTCGTATGTGTACTCCCTCCGTTCTTAAATATTCTATTCGTCTTTCTAGAGATTTCAACAAATGACTACATACAGAGCAAAATTAGAGAATCTACACTCTAAAATATGTATATACATTTGTATGTGCCAGTCCATTTGAAATCTCTAAAAAGACAAATATTTGAGTAGTCACTCGTTAAAATCTCTAGAAAGACAAATATACTCCGGAGTATATTTAAGAACCGAGGGGGTAGTGCACAACCGCATGGGAGACTCAGCCCGGTTGTTGCGCCGCATTAATAGTGAGTAATGAGCAGTCAAATCGTAAGCCCCACCTTTCCCACTCTAAGTTGCTCTGAAGAAGCAACCATCAATACACTCTTCTTTGAATCCGCTCATACTACTCCATCCGTCACTGTTTATACATCGTGCTTCAGAAAAAAGAAAAAAGATCTGTGGGACCAAGGCGACTAGCGATCGGCCTGAAAAATAGCATTGGTAGTTATAACACGACGTCTATTACTAGTAGAGGGAATAATGCGTACACACATGCATGCAGTGCTTCCACCCCGGGTACACACATGCATGCACTTGCTCCATTCCGTAGTTACTTGGAGAGAAAATTGTGGACTTGATTGCGGTTACCACGCCCTAATTAATTGAGCATTAAACCAAACGCGTCTAAAGTCTCTCTGGTGGTGGAAATGCATTGAGAGAAATGCATCATAATGAAGCGCGCCCTGTAAACTGTGACGGAGGGAGGAGTAGTATGAAGGTTCAAAACCAAGTACGCATATGGCCAGTCGGTCAATGCACCTCCTCTTGGCATATCACTGACATGTGGGATAGGAGTGTGAGCAAACCTATCTCAATTGACGGCAAAGATCCAACCCGCCATTCCTTGAGAGAGACGAGGAGCGAGAACACAGATGGGTTTGCATGGAGGCCAAGATATATTCGAGCATGGTTGGTTGATCGATATCATTCATTACATGTTGATGTTGGGCTGCCGTTTTACGCCCTTCTCCGGAATAAACGTGTACTTTATCAGAGATAAAAATAAATAAGAGTACAAACGCTCCATCATGCGGTTCTAGTAGTAGTACTACTCGTATAACTGCGCTTCGCTCCTCGCTTCTTCGTGAAGTCGAACAATGATGGTACTCCGCATGTTGGGTACTACAGTGTATGCCTCTGATAATCTGACACTGAATGGACTGATGCATGTCCACCGAGGGTAGGTTGCATTAGTCAAAAGGCATAAGCGAGCTTCACCTTGTCCTGCAAGTTTCTCCTCGTTCTACGAGTTGACGGGACACACCAAAAAGTAGTGCTAGTCCATACTCCCTCCTTTCCGGTTAATATGGCTCAACCCTTTTTGCGGGTAAATGAGAGAGCTTTATTCATATATAAACATTCTTAGGACGATCAGCCAAGACACTGGTCACTAGGAAGCGAGGTACCCCGCAAAAAAGAAGTAGGAAGCGAGGTGTTTCATCAAGCCAACTCTCGGCCACATCCAAAGTGCAGCAAGCACGGTTCGCACGAAGATGCGCTGCAAGGTTTGCTGACCTATTTACATGCTGAATAACAAAAAAAGAGGAAATATTACCGAGCGCTACTATTTGTAACAGGATATGAGCCAGAATTAAGCGAGAATTGTGGCGAGTGTTCCATGCAATCAACTTCCATTATCACATGCGAGAACCCTCGAAGATAACCAAATGTGTTGAAGATTGCTTTATCACATTTTAAAATTATAATAAGAGTGCAGACGCTCCTCCATCCAGTTCCTAGTACTAGTATAGTACGTACCTTTATAGACTATATTAGTAAACTTTGTGCTTGGCTATTCGCCTATTCGGGAAGTCGAACAATAGTAGCACTAGTAGTATAGTGTATGCTTCTGGCAATCTGACACCGAATTAACTGTTGCACGTCCACCGCCTGAGCGAGGGAGAGCTTGCATTAGTCAAAAGTTTCTCCTTGTTCTACGAGCCACCGCACGCAAGTAATGCTAGTCCATACTGCCTCCTCTCAGGTTAATATGGATTAATTTCAAACGAGATAAATATACTGTCTGTCACTGTATATTTGTAAAAATACGGTCAGTGGACTTCATAATACGCTCATTGCGCTCAATATATATATTCTCCGGTGTTTATACGGTCACTAGCTCACCCTGACTGAGTATGTGTGTGCATGCACGTGTAGGTTGAGCACTTAGCGTGACCGTGTGTGTTCCGTCGTGTGCTCGGACATGCATGCATTAGGGTGTCGCGCGCGTTTTTGCGTCCATGTGTACGTGTGACTGTTGCATACACTTAGGGGGAGTACGTGTAGGGGCCACTAAGGAGTAGTCAAATCACACAGTAAATCATGTCTGTCGTGTTCGTGTCTCACCCTCCTCCACGGCTCGACCCCACACGATCGCTCGGCATGCCACTCACCGCAAACCGAGTATATACGATAACTTTCCCGCCTGCTTGTCGATGGATCCCGCCATGGAGTACTACTCGCACTACTGGAAGAGATTGACGAGTTGGGGGAGGACAGCTAGCTGTAGCACGGACTCCCAAAAACTTTTTACATGCATGTTGTAGCCGGCTATTGCGACCTTTGAACGCGGAGCAGCCGCGTGCACCTGGAAGCGGCGCGGGCGACGCTCTCTCGGCCGGCGCGCCGCTTCAATGCCCGCGCCAGTGAGAGGTCGCGTCTGCTCTGGCCGAGCATGAATGCGGCACTCATCGTTTCGGGCGGGAAGCACGCGCGGGTGATGAAGAGGGTTCGGGTTGGTCAGGACCGGCCGTGGCAGCGGTCCGGACGTGCGCAAACAAGAAATGATGTACGTTAATATTGCTGCGTATATAATTAACAACGTGAATAATGTGCCAGTTGGACAAATATGATTGGAGATGAAGATGGAAATGGAATTTTACGTAAACACGGATATGCATGTCTATGTCTATGTGTGTGTGCGCGACGACTCTCGCGACCTGGAAGCGGGAGCGTGTTTTTGATCAAGTTTTCTTTCTTGGTACGTTAGAAAATCAGTTTGTCCAATTCACATCTAGATGTTATTTAAGTATATCACATCTAAGCTCCCATAAGTATATAATGTAGCAACAAGAAACAAAAAAACTAGGACAAAAAAATAGACCACAAACTATCGATGCTCATGGTCGCGCCTCATGGTTGCGTCGGTTGGTGAAGCTGATCGATTTTCAGTGAAAAACAAGATGTCTTCCATCAGTGCTCTTTGCTTGTTACGCACAAAGATGATATCCTTCGTCAGTTCACCTTGGTTGCGTTGGAGACGCAGTCGTCTTTCACGTTGGTGCAATTTTATCACACAATTGGCTGTGAACCAAATGTTACCTCAAAGAAGGATCAACGTTGGTACTAAGAGCATAAGTTTTGTATTGATTTCTAAGCCTTCTCACAACTTTGTCTCCAGCTCCCCTGTAATTTTATTTGTCCAGCTATTAACTTTGATTTAAAAAATGATGTGGACTAAAAACCCGGATGGACGTAGTAGCCCTCCATTTTTATTTACTCCGCATATTAGATTTAACTGAAGTCAAACTTTGTAATACTCTCAAACCTTTCCGATAATTGAAATTAAAATTTTTTATTTGTACACACTCTCACATGTTTCTGATAATTTGGCGCATGTGTGGTTGTTCACTTAAGGGAGGGTAGTGTACCACACGTGAAGGACATGAAGTGCGACCAGGACGCGTGGGCGTGGATCGTTAGTTCATCGGAAGTAGTACTCCCTCTGTACATTAAATAAAGAGTTCTGTTTCGTACTTACACAATTTAAAACGATTGTTATGGAGAGAATAAGAAAACCACTCCACTATATATTAGTCGTATACACACGAGAGTACTATATGGACGGAGCTTCATTCACTTAGTGCACCTGCCTTTGGGTTTATGATAGGTGGGCCCAAAATGTGGCTGGCTCACCTGTCATAGAGCCAAAAGCAGATGGAGTGAAGGCACCGGAGCTCAGTCCGTACTACATTAGTATATATATAAGCGGGAGCCTCAGCGCTTGTTCGCTAGGGTTTGCACTCTCCACACGCTCGCCGCAATACATATATGTTACACGCTGGAGGCTCAGCGTTCATTTGCTAGGGTTTGCTATATTTACAGTCTCTCACCCTCTCTTCACCAGATCTAAACAAGACTGCGTTGGCCTCTTGTCTCTCTCCCCCCTCACAGCTGGTGAAGGAGGCGTCCGTATCCTGTCGCACCGGGAAGGGGAGGAGGTGCAGCGTTAACTCTATCGCCTTCGGCGAGGGAGGCAATCCACTACCGGCTACGCTGTTCTCTTTCACCCAGCGCCTGTGCGGGAGGGCCACCGACCCCTTCTTCCTCGCTGCCGTACGTAGTGTGGGCAGATCCGGCCTCCCGCCGCACGCCTTGCCACATCCCGACGACCCTAAGGTATAAGTTTCTTTGAAACCGTCGTTGCTCTAGCTGCATGTGGATCTTTTTCGATCTGTAGTCGAATATAGGTCTTGGTTCAAAGAGGAAAGGAAGGTGCGGTGGGGTGGAGCATTAATCTAGAACGTGGTTCAATGAGGAAAGGAGGGAGGAAAAGTAGTATAGACTGGCTATCGAGCCGCTTTGTTGGTCGAAAAGGGAAAAAGGGGGTAACCCAGTACACACATCTGTAAGGAACCGATCTCTTTGTTGAAAAGGGAAAGAAACTGAGGGGGTCGAGTAGTTTGTGCAGGACTAGATTTGCTGCCCTCACATAGGAAAAAAGTTCAAAGAGAACAATTATGGGACCAACACAGATATGCTGCTTGGCTACATATTCTGCATCACCTATTTATAGTGTGGATGCACATCGTGCTAGCATGTCCCATACAACTATTTTGCTGTTGTTAGCCTAAGGGCCTATTTGGTTCCAAATAAGTCACCAACTTATAAGTCGAAAAGTAAAAAAAGTGACTTATTTTGCCAAACAGACCCGACTTATAAGTCACCCCAACTTATAAGTCATAAGTTGCTCCACCCCAACCTAAAACTTATAAGTCACCCCTTTTTACGTGTGTCCCACCACCTACATGATGTTGATGTCCGATGTTGATTGGTGTGGGAAGGTGTGTCCGATGTAGATGGAAGCACATATTGTTGTTGCGCCCACTCTTCCCTGGAACTGTTTATGCTTTTCGTTAATCTAATGCCGCTGGTAAAATTAAGCAATGCCACTCTCAGAATTAATTAACTACTGAATTTTAGTTCAAAACTGCAACACTTGTTAGGAATGGTACTATCCTGCTTTGTAGTTCTTTCTACATGTTTAGCCAAGGTATTGTTAAGATAATGTCTCTTTAAAAATGAATCAGTTGCATTATTTTAGGAATGGTACTTTTCTGCTTTGTCGTTCTTTATACATGTTGAACCAAGGCATTATTAAGATAATGTCTCAGTCAATATGAATGAATCACACTGATGGAGAATTGCTCCTCTACTGCTTTGTTTCCCATTAAGACAAGTCATTAACCATCATTTCTCAGTAATCGTTTTCCTTATACCTATTGTTGCTTACAGGGATATCAAAATTAAAGCTCAGTTTTATTCTGACTTTGATTTTAGTTGAACTGCACAAAAGGAGCCAACGTGTCCAAGGCAAACTGCTGCGTTACTGGGTCCAGTTGATCGTTCCACTTTGCAGAAAGAAGCAGTCACTGGATGCGGTACATTACAGAAGGAATGACTGAGAAGTTTTACAGAGTATTATTAGACACCGGTGACATGACTAGTCTACGGAGACCATTGGCAATTTAACAACACGTGGAGTGCCCTGGGCAAAAAGTGCCCAAACAAGTATAAGAAGCTAAGACATGACACAATCATAGGCATTACATATTTTGAATGGGAAAAGCTTGTCAAAGTTTAATCATTGATGTTAGCAAGTAGACATTAGTTTAATATATTGGAATTGGAAAACGTTGTCAAAATTTGCTCATTGATGTTGGCAAGAAGACGTTAGTTTAATATATTGGAATTGAAAAACCTTGTCAAAATTTGCTCATTGATGTTAGCCAGAAGACATGCATTTGATATTTTTGAGTGGGACGCCCTTGCTGTGAGCAGCGTCGAGTGTTTTTTCCTATTCTTGTGTTCAGTTTAGAAGTAAATAGTTACTCTGCTAAAATATTCCTGCGTTAAGAGTTTGTTTTGAATATTGTCTATGTAATGTCAGGCCTTGTGTTTGATTGCAAAGTTGAGATTGGAATGTTGTGGCATGCGGCATCACGAGCTGTTCACCGTGCCTCCTGAGAATAATGCTTCGTATTGTTTTGCATGACGATCTAATGCCAGTGATTTGCTTGTTAAGAAGATCATCCTCTTCTGTTGTTTCCGTGCGTAAGAAGTTCATCATCTGATGTTTCATTCATAGCCTATACGACATGTCGGGTAGGTTAGACGTGAAACCATATGATCTTTCGTCCAACTCATGATATTAGGCCGTGATTGGATTGTCGTTTCCCAACCAAAACTGCTTGTAAAACTGGCGCTTGTAAATTAAAGCAGATGGTCTCGGGCGAAGGCGCTTGGTTGGTCGATTTCGACTAGTAAAATATCGGAAGTACTTCACACACGATAAAAACGCTGAACGACACTCGGACGATTTCTAATCCAGCCGTTAGCTGCTGTTTCAGCCTTGCCCATGGATGGCATGATACGCACGTCGTGCATGTACCGTCTGGTAATGTCGTCCATATAACAATGCTCGTAAAATATACACTGGTCTCTCAAATTACATGCGTAACCCGCCGGTTTTACTTACAGACCTCGGGCCTTCCGATGACGAGTAAATTACACTTGTATGTTAAAACAGGTTTGAAATAAACCAGAGCTCCCAAGCGCGGCCTTACCGTTTCATGTCGTCTCAGTTTCTCGAAGGTGCTCATAGGTGTCCGATGATCCTAGCTTTCTGAATGAGCAGCGGGCGCTGTATCAAACCTCTGTAGGGCCCGCGAGGCCATCTCCGTTGTCATTCGAGTTGTTGCATTCGCTGTGGCGCCGAGCATTGTTAACATGGTCAACAAACATGAGGATTCAGGAGATGACTTTATTTTGACTGGATGACACTAGGGACCCACTAGGGCCATAGCCGTACGTACGCAACTGCCTCCTTATTATGTATAACTATATTTTTTTTTGCTTTCTCCTGGTTTCCTGACATCACGGTCCCACACCATTATCAACCTATGTAGTCATTATAAACGAGAGAATTGCACAAGGTGCGGCCGACAGCTGGGACCAAGCAGCTCGAGCAGTATTTGTGTTTTTGAGGCGTGAGCACTGCAGAGTTTTTCTTGGAGATGATTTCGTTGTTGCTCAGAGGAAAGCAGGGTATTAACTGGGCGGGCTGTGGCCCGTCTAGCCCAGGCCAGATATCCAGCCCAGATACTACTTTTTTCAAGATGAAAATGGCTAGCCCAGCTATACGTCTTTTTGAGGAATACCCAGGCAAGGTCAAGTTGTTATTCTCTGCCCCGCTGTGCTGCAAATCTTTCCTAGGAGGGATGCATTAGGCTTAACAGGAAAATGAGATTTAAAAATAATAAATGGGATGTAATTATAAAAACACACGGTTCTCATCAAAATGCGCCAAACACGAAATTAGTTTATAAAATATTATTTATGGATTTTGAAAATGCAGCAAACATGAAATTAGTTTATAAAATATTATTTATGGATTTTGAAAATCTTAAATTTTCATTGTTGCGCGCGCAATGTTTCATTGGATTTTTACGTAATACAAATTTATATTTAATCTGAATAGAAATTTCGGGATAAAAATATTTCGGATCCCTTCAAAATGTGGGAAATTTTATTGAATTCTGTCTTCAACAGTTGGTTGAAATTATTAATCGTTGTCCTAGCTCGAAAATGGGTTGTACTTTTAACAAACTCTAAATGGGCTGTTGTAAATTCCATTAGAATTCAAAAATGGGCTGTACATTATTACAAAACGCAAATGGGCTATAAGTTCTCTGTCACACACTTGTGGGCCTACTAAGTGACACGTCCCCTAAAAAAATAAGTTGACGCGTATGCAAGGCTTTGTCAACTTATTATAGTCAACACACGGTTCTAGCAGCAGTGGCCGTTGGATGTCTATCCAACGGATGTCGTGCTTCTTCTTCAATCTCGGATATTCTTAGCTTCGGCCGCCCAAAAAATAATTCCTCCCCCTGACATCTGGGGCGTACCGTTTCGTAGGCTGATCTGTGGGCCTACTAAGTTGGAGCGTACAAAGGGCTTTGTCAACTTAGTCAATATAAACGATTCTAGCTTCAGTGACCGTACGAGGTCCATCCAACGGCCGTAGTGCTTCTTCAACCTCTGGTCTTCTTGGTCCAGCCGCCCAAAGCAGCGCCGGTCGTGTCGCCTGCTCCTGCCTCCAGTGGCCGGCTATGCTGTCGCGGAGGCCTCACCGCCCCCATACTACTCCCACTGCTGGCCAGGCCATCCCTCCACTCACCCACACCCCCTGTTATTATGCGGCGACGGTAGCCTCACACCGCAGCCGAACCAGTGAACCCTCGTACTCCTCTCCGCACGGGCTTCCACTACTGCGTCTTCCCCGGCTCCGCGTCGTCCCCTTCCTAGGCGTCGCGGTCATCCACCGCCCTGGTGCTCTCGGTGCGGCGTGGTCAACGTGGTCAACGACCGACTTCCATCGGAAGAGTACTGTACGTGGAGAGGCTGACAGCTGGGTCCACGGCGGCCGCAAGGAAGTACCTCCTTATTACGTGCAGAATAATTATTCCTCCACCTGACAGTAGGGACTCGCCGGACGGGCCATCTTATTTCATGAAAAAAACATTTCCCCCCTGACTGCTGGTACCCACCGGACGGGCCACCGTATTTCGTGAAAAAACGTTCCCCCCGCTGTCAGCTCGGACCCACCGGAAGTGCCTCTTTATTACGCACAAAAAAATAAATACTTCCCCTGCTAGGTGGGACTCACCTTGGTGAGAAGCTGACTTGTGGGCCTACTAAGTTGACGGGGACGGAGGGCTTTGTCAACTTAGTCAATATAAACGATTCTAGCTCTAGTGACCGTACGATGTCCATCCAACGGCCGTAGTGCTTCTTCAACCTCTGGTCTTCTTGCTCCAGTCGCCCAAAGCAGCGCCGGTCGTGCCGCCTGCTCCTGCCTCCCGTGGTCGGCTGTGCTGCTGCGGAGGCCTCACCGCCTCCATACTACTCCCACCGCTGGCCAGGCCATCCCTCCACTCCACTCACCCACACCCCCTATTATTCTGCAGCAACGGCAGCGCAGCCGAACCAGTGAACCCTCGTACTCCTCTCCGCGTGGGCATCCACTACCGCGTCTTCCCTGGCTCCGCATTGTCCCCTTGCTAGGCCTCGTCGTCCTCCACCGCCGTGGTGCTCTCAGCGCGGCGTGGTCAATGTGGTCAACGCCCGAATTCCATCGGAAGAATACTGTACGTGAAGAGGCTGACAGCTGGGTCCACGGCAGCCGCAAGGAAGTGCCTCCTTATTATGCGGAAAATAATTATTCCTCCACCTGACAGCAGGGACCCACCAGACGGGCCACCAGTATTTCGCGAAAAAAACGTTTGCCCCTGACTGCTGGGACCCACCCGACGGGCCACCGTATTTCATGAAAAAAACATTCCCCCTACTGTCAGCTCAGACCCACCGGAAGTGCCTCCTTATTACGCACAAAAAAATGATTACCCCCTGCTAGCTGGGACCCACCTTGGTGGGAGGCTGACTTGTGGGCCTACTAAGTTGACGGGGACGAAGGGCTTTGTCAACTTAGTCAATATAAATGATTCTAGCTCAAGTGACCATATGATGTCCATCCAACGGCCGTAGTGCTTGTTCAACCTCTGGTCTTCTTGCTCCAGCCGCCCAAAGCAGCACCTGTTCTGCCGCATGCTCCTGCTTCCCGTGGCCGGATGTGCTGCCGCGGAGGCCTCACCGCCCCTACTATTCCCACCATTGGCCAGGCCCTACGGCGATGGCAGCCTCACACCGCAGCCGAACCACTGAACCCTTGTACTCCTCTCCACGCGGGCTTCCGCTGCCGCGTCTTCCCCGGCTCCCTGTCGTCCCCTTCCTAGGCCTCGCCGTCGTCCATCGCCCTAGTGCTCTCGACGCGGCGTGGTCAACGTGGTCAAGGAACGACTTTCATCGGACGTGGACTATATGTGGAGAGGCTGACAGCTGGGTCCACAGCCGCAGCAAGGAAGTGCCTCCTTATTACGTGGAAAATAATTATTCCTCCACCTGACAGCGGGGACCAACCGGATGGGCCACAGTATTTCACGAAAAAAACGTTTCCCCCTGACTATTGGGACCCACCAGCTGCACCTTCGCACGCAAGGAAGTGCGTCCGGGCAAAAAAAACGATTCGCCCCCCTGACTGCTGGGACCCACCAGCTACATCTTCGCACGCAAGGGAGTGCATCCGGGCAAAAAAAACGATTCGCCCCCCTGACTGCTGGGACCCACCAGCTACATCTTCGCACGCAAGGAAGTGCGTCCAGGCAAAAGAAAAATGATTCGCCCCTGACTGCTGGGACCCACCAGCTACATCTTCGTAGGCAAGGAAGTGCCTGACAATCGGGACCCACCTGGTCGAAGCGTACGTACCGTTGTCATTCTGGTCGCGAACGTGTATGTACATATATACTGGTGGATGTAGAGGCGCGCACGTGTCGTAGTAGAGGCACGCACGTAGCATGTACACGTATGTACATCGGCGAGGGTGCAAGAAAGAAAATACGGCCACGTACGTACATACGGGCAGGGTCTCTAATGCCTATTGCGCATACGTACATGGCTGGGTCGGAACGGAGAAACAGCGTCGTCGTCGTGTTCATGGGGAGCCAACCGGCTGGGTCAGAACAGAATGCGTGGTCGTGTTCATCGGGAGGGCTTGGACGGAACAGGCGATGGAAACGAGGCCTGGCGTACCGCACAACGGAGGAAACGACCTTGTGTTCGACCAGCCACGTTCGAAACGGGGTCCTGTTGATCGGGAGGGGCCTGGCGTACCGCAAAACGGAGGAAACGGACCTCCTACGGTCGAAACGGGGGTCCTATTGATCGGGAGGGGTGTGGCATACCGCAAAACGGATGAAATGGACTTCTGTTGGAGCGCTACGATCGAAACGGGGGTCCTGTTCATCGGGAGGGGTGTGGCGTACCGCAAAATGGACGAAACGGACTTGTGTTGGAGCGCTACGGTCGAAACGGGGGTCCTGTTCATCGGGAGGGGTGTGGCGTACCGCAAAATGGACGAAACGGACTTGTGTTGGAGCGCTACGGTCGAAACGGGGGAGGGGGGGGAGGGGTGTGGCGTACCGCAAAACACGAGATACTGTTCATCTCCACCGTCGACCTCCTTCAGCCTCCATGGGCTACCATCGACCTCCTCCAGCCTCCACGGGCTCCTGTTCATCCAGCCTCCACCGCGCGCTACTCCACCGGCTACTGTTCAACCACCCCTCCACGGGCACCCCTCCATCGTCTACTGTTCATCCAGCCCTCACACCACGGGGTCCTGTTCAACCACCCCTCCACGACCACCCCTCCATCGTCTACTGTTCATCCAACCCTCCACACCATGGGTTCCTGTTCATCCAGAGGCAACGCCACCGCTCACTATTCATCCACCCCCCCGCAACACTCACTATTCATCCCAGAGGCAGCATCGATCGACTTCAGTTAGCAGCAGTAGCGAAGGAATCGCTCCATCGGGTTCAGTTAACAGCCATCGATCAATCGCTCGGGTTCAGTAACGCGTAGCCTGCAGTGCAATCGCTCGGGTTCAGTTAGAGCCCAACTCCTCGCTCGGCTTCAGTTAGAGCCAACGCCCTGCACACACGCGCATACATATGAGAGAAACACGCATCGCTCCGCCCCCGACCTCCCATCATAACCGGCAAATCCCCGAAATTTTCCTCCCCCTCGCTTCTACCACAGTTTTTTCCGTCATGGACAGCCCAAAGAATGTCATGCAGCTGCGTCTTCGGCCCGCCCAGGACGAAAAGCCCATTTTCTGTCATGATTTTTTGTCATAGAAGTAGGAGCCCACCACATCTATGATGATACAGGGTTTTGTCACAATTATCGTCAGAGAAGTGTCATATGTATGACAGAAAAAATTTCGTTCGGCCCAAAATGTCACGGATGTGTCTTTTTTTGTAGTGTATCTTTGCAAGTCTCTTCGAATTATCAGTTTGGTTTGGCCTACTAGATTGATCTTTATTGCAATGGGAGAAGTGCTTAGCTTTGGTTCAATCTTACGATGTCCTTTCCCAGTGACAATAGGGGCAGCAAGGCACGTATTGTATTGTTGCCATCGAGGATAAAAAGATGGGGTTTATATCATATTGCATGAGTTTATCCCTCTACATCATGTCATCTTTCTTAATGCGTTACTCTGTTCTTATGAACTTAATACTCTAGATGCATGCTGGATAGCGGTCGATGTGTGGAGTAATAGTAGTAGATGCAGGCAGGAGTCGGTCTACTTGTCGCGGACGTGATGCCTATATACATGATCATGCCTAGATAATCTCATAATTATTCGCTTTTCTATCAATTGCTCGACAGTAATTTGTTCACCCACCATAATACTTATGCTATCTTGAGATAAGCCACTAGTGAAACCTATGGCCCCCGGGTCTATCTTTTATCATATAAGCTTTCAATCTACTTTTATTTGCATCTTTATTTTTCCAATCTATATCATAAAATACCAAAAATTTATTTATCTTATCATACTATCTCTATCAGATCTCACTTTCACAAGTGCCCGTGAAGGGATTGACAACCCCTTTATTGCGTTAGTTGCGAGTTCTTTGTTTGTTTGTGTAGGTGCGTGGGACTTTTGAGGAGCCTCCTACTTGATTGATACCTTGGTTCTCAAAAACTGAGGCAAATACTTACGCTACTATTGCTGCATCACCCTTTCCTCTTCAAGGAAAACCAACGCAAGCTCAAGATGTAGGATGATGCATATCATATAATCGTGCCCACGGATACTTGAGGTGACATTGGAGTATCTAGGTGACATTAGGGTATTGGTCGATTTGTGTCTTAAGGTGTTGTTCTAGTACGAACTCTATGATAGATCAAACGAAAAGAATAGCTTCGTATTATTTTACTATGGACTCTTGAATAGATCGATCAGAAAGGATATCTTTGAGGTGGTTTCGTACCCTACAATAATCTCTTCGTTTGTTCTCCACTATTAGTGACTTTGGAGTGACTCTTTGTTGCATGTTGAGGGATAGTTATATGATCCAATTGTATTATTATTATTGAGAGAACTTGCACTAGTGAAAGTATGAACCCTAGACCTTGTATCCTAGCATTGCAATACCATTTACGCTCACTTTTATCATTAGTTACCTTGCTGTTTTTATATTTTCAAATTACAAAAACCTATATCTACCATCCATATTGCACTTGTATCACCATCTCTTCGCCGAACTAGTGCACCTATACAATTTACCATTGTATTGGGTGTGTTGGGGACACAAGAGACTCTTTGTTATTTGGTTTCAAGGTTGCTTGAGAGATACCATCTTCATTCTACACCTCCCACAGATTGATAAACCTTAGGTCATCCACTTGAGGGAAATATGCTACTGTCCTACAAACCTCTGCACTTGGAGGCCCAACAACGTCTACAAGAAGAAGGTTGCGTAGTAGACTTCAACCACTTCCAGTGTGATTGAGCCCGTACAGCAGGCCTCTACACCTGGTATGACACCTTTAAAGGTGGTTTTTGTGGGCTTGATCCTTAAGGAATCGATACCCATTTTGCGCACTGTATCCTGATAGAGCAGGTTCAGGCTGCTTCCACTGTCCATGAGGACTCGCCTAAGGTGGAATCCATCAATGGTTGGGTCAAGGACCAGTGCGGCTAAACTCACATGCCGGATACTAGTCGGATGGTCCCTGCGATCGAAGGTGATCTGACAGGACGACCATGGGTTGTACTTTGGGGCGACTGGCTCCATCACGTAGACGTCCCTGAGTGCGTGCTTGCGCTCCCTCTTGGGGATATGGGTAGCGTATATCATGTTCACCATTTTTACTTGGGGAGGAAACTTCTTGTGTCCCCCTGTGTTCGGTGGCCAGGGTTCCTCATCATCGTCCTTGCTTTGCGACCCCTTCTCCTTGTTCTCGGCATTTAACTTGCCGGCCTATTTGAAGACCCAACATTCTCTGTTGGTATGATTGGCTGGTTTATTAGGAGTGCAGTGGATTTGACATGGACGATCGAGTATGCGGTCCAAACTGGACGGGCCCGGATTGTTTCTCCTAAATGGCTTCTTCCGCTGGCCGGACTTAGATCCACTGAATCCGACGTTGACAGTCGTGTCTTCGGTGTTGTCACCGTTGCTTTGATGCTTGTGTATATTGCATCGTGGCTTGCCGTTGCTGTTCCTGGCCTTAGAAGTACCAGGTTCGCTCGCATGATTATGGCTACGGGCTAGCCAGCTATCCTTGGCCGTCCAAAAGCGGGTCATAAGTGATGTGCGGGCTGCCATGGACTTCAGTTTTCTTGGCCGAGGTGTCGGGCGAGCCATTCGTCACGGATGCTATGTTTAAAGGCCGCTAAGGCTTCAGCATTCGGACAATCAACGATCTGGTTCTTTTTAGTTAAGAACCTGGTCCAGAATTTCCTGGCTGACTCTCCTGGCTGTTGAACAATGTGACTTAAGTCGTCGGCATCCGGAGGTCGGTCGTATGTGCCTTGAAAGTTGTCGAGGAAGGTGTCCTCCAAGTCCTCCCAACTATCGATGGAGTTTTTGGGCAGACTGTTCAACCAGTACCTGGCTGGTCCCTTGAGTTTGAGAGGGAGGTATTTGATGGCGTGAAGATCATCACCGCGGGCCATGTGAATATGGAGAAGAAAATCCTCAATCCATACCGCGTGGTATGTTGAGCCATCATATGATTCGATGTTCACGAGTTTAAACCCTTCTGGGAATTCATGTTCCATTACTTCATCAATGAAGCAAAGGGGGTGTGCGGCGCCTCTATATTGGGCCAAGTCGTGATGTAGCTCGGATGGAGTTCGTCGGTGATTTTTGGCCCGGACGTGGTTATGCTTGTCACGTTCAGCTGGATAGCCATCATCGCACATCACGCCCCCGTGATCCATAGATTGATCTTGTCTGACCTGCTCTATTTTCCAAGTCGCGCCGCAGGTCATGTGTGTATCCCCAAGCTGTTGTATTTCCGTTTCTATGGCGGGGTAGTGCGGGCTGGTGTTCGGCTCGAGGTGCCGCTTTGTCTCAGCCATGTGGTGGTCGGTCAGCCGCATTATGCCTTGGTAGGATGGGCTCTGTCACCTCGTCATCGAACTGTGGTAATAGTTTGCGCTTCAGGTAGCTTTTGGTTGGGTGCTCGAGGCCATATTCCTTGGCTGCCAGGACATCAGTCCATCTTTTTGTTGAGTAGATCTTGATCCGCTTGAAGCTACTGCTGCTTTTGTTTTTGGCTCCTTGCAGTGGCTATGAGCCGGCGCTTAAAGCGCTCCTGCTCGACGAGTTCCTCAGGCACGATAAAGTCTTCGTCGCTGAGGCTCACCTTGTCCTTGAAGAGCGGAAGGTAATTACTATCCTCGGCATCTTCATTCGTGGCCTGTTCATCAGGGCTAGCTTGCCCATCCTCCCGTTCCTCCTATTCGGAGGTTGACTCAACGGGGTCTTCATTGTCTTCGGCATCGTCCGGAGTATTATTTTCTCAGTTGACGGTATTTCTATTTTTACTACAGCGTGGCTTAGAGCGGCGCCGCTGACGTCGTCGCTTTGGATGTATCTCAGGAGGTTTATCCTCAACTGGATTTTCATTGTCGCCGTTGTTTTCTTTGGGTGTATCCACCATGCATATGTCGTATGAGGAGGTGGTTGTCCAACACCCTGTATGCGGCGGTTCCTGCTCCTCTCCGGCATCGTCGTTCATACCGTCGATGCCTTCGGAGTCGTAGTCAAGCATGACGGTTAAGTCGTCGATAGTGGCTATAAAGTGGGTGGTGGGTGGGAGACGAAGTTCTTCGTCGTCCGCTTCCCATTTGAGCCAGACATAGTTCGACCGAGAGTTCCCTGACAAGTAGAGGGATTTCAATGAGCTTACCACATCACCTACAGGAGAGTGCTGAAAGATGTCCGCGGAGCTGAACTCCAAGATCGGCGCCAAATCGGGTTTGATGGACGCGGATGCACGCGGTCCGGAACCTATGGCCGGAGACGAGTCCGAGGTTCCGGTGACACAAGCCCAGCTTGATGTTGGGTCTATGTGCGGCTCGAGCGCCGCTGAGTCTGCGGCTTCTGTGGCGGGGTTAAGCTTCCCGTCTTCGGACAACGCGGTCTGCTCCGGATCTAAGTCCAGAGTGGTTATAGGTGCAATCTCCTGAGCGCGGCCAGATGACAAATTTAGGTCATGTTCATCGTGGTGGCGAGGGACAGCCGTCATGGGCTCGAATCCGTCGAAGATCAAGTCTCCACGGATATCGGCCACAAAATTCATGCTTCCAAATCTGACCTGGCGCCAGGGGGGCGTAGCTATAGATCTGCGCTAGATGGCTAAGCAAGTTGGCCCGCAGTGTGAAGCCGCCGAATACGAAGATTTGTCCGGGGAGGAAGATCTCACCCCTGGACTGCGTTGTTGTAGATGATTGATGGAGCCATCAAGCCTTCTGGTGACGACGCAGCGGAAATCTCAATGAAAGCACCAATGTCGGTGTCAAAACCGGTGGATCTCGGGTAGGGGGTCCCGAACTGTGCGTCTAAGGCTAATGGTAACAGGAGGCGGGGGACACAATGTTTACCCAGGTTCGGGCCCTCTCTATGGAGGTAATACCCTACTTTCTGCTTGATTGATCTTGATGAATATGAGTATTACAAGAGTTGATCTACCACGAGATCGTAATGGCTAAACCCTAAAAGCCTAGCCTATGAGATTATGATTGTTGTCATACGGACTAAACCCTTCAGTTTATATAGACACCGGAAGGGGCTAGGGTTACACAAAGTCGGTTACAGAGAAAGGAATCTACATATCCGAATCGCCAAGCTTGCCTCCTACGCAAAGGAGAGTCCCATTCGGACACGGGAAGAAGTCTTCTATCTTGTATCTTCATAGCCCAATAGTCCGACCCAAGTATATAGTCCGGCTATCCGAGGACCCCTGTAACGCCCCGGATACAACTTTCCATATTCATAACTTCGACTCTTGCCATTTCCGGCTATGTGATTTATTTTTCCTCCGTGGTTGGGTTTTTCTCTGTTGTTTTGCATTTTGTTCTTGTTATGCATCTTGTCTCATCGCATCATCCGCATTGCATCCGCATGTTTTCATAAACCTCGTTACCGTCATTGTTTTTAAAACATGCATTCGCTCGCAGTTTTTGCGTCACCCCTTGCTTCCGTTGACCTTTCTCAGACCAACCCTTCTTTTGCTGTCCGACCATTTGACCCTCTCTGCACAGTGCACCCACCCCCCTCTTGCGTGTGTCCGAAACTTGCCCGAACCCGACCCGCTCAGTCTTTACCGATGGACCCGAATCATCCCCAAACATCCCGAAAGTATCTTCGTTTCTTTGTTGGATTCTCCCTAGCCTATTTTTCCATCCATCCGATTACGATCGTAGGGATGTGATATCCCCTAACCTAAATTCATTTGATATAAATATCGGGGCAACCCTAGACCCTAGCTGTCCCATCCACCCATTCCCATCCGCGCCGCCACTCCTCTTCCTCGGGATCCATCCCGAGCCAACCACCTCTCCACCTCCCCGATCCATCCACCAACCAGCATCGCCTCCGACCAAGTCCCTTGTTTTCCGCCGCCACCCAATCCGTCCATCCAGCCGCAGTAGTGCCTCCCCTCGATGGCTCCCCATCACTCATGCTCGAGCCCCTCTGCCTCGATCCACCAGGCGCCTAGCTTGTACTAGCAGCCAACGCACTCGTTCCCCTTGACCCCGACCTCCGTGCCTCACCTGCCCCGCTTTGTCGCCCGACGACCAACGCCGCTGCCAGCGACCACCACCAGGAACAGCGCCGCCCCGCCTCCTTTCCTTTCTTCTCTTTTTCCTTCGTCTCTCATCTCGCTTCTGACCTCGCAGAGACCTCCCAGGGAGCCCGCCATGGCATCCAGGGGGCTTCAAGCCCAGCAGCCACCGGTTCGGATCCGTCGACCTCGACCCCATGACCTCCTCCGCGCCTCCCCATCATCATCTCCGGCGCCAAGCCGCCTCCAAGCTCTGCCTCACCGGAGTTCCCGCATCACCAGCCGCCGTCCCCTCCTTCACGAATGAGATGCAGGGCGCCGAGCCACCCAGCGCCGCTCCGCCGCCGTGCCAAGTTCCGTCGCCCCGTCCACGCCTTGACGGAGATGCCCCGCCAGATCCGCGTTGCCAGCCCCTCCCGGAGTCACGTCAAGCCCCTCATCGCGCTGCTCCTCTGTTTCGTTCGAGCAGAGGAGCTCGAACCGCTTGCCCGCATCGTTGACTCGTCGCCCTGCTGCCTGGGCCTCTCCAGCCGCAGCGCTCCAAGGCCAGCCCCGGCCTACCTCTCCATCGCCTGGGCCAAGGCCCATGGTGAGGCCACCCCCCCAGCGCCCCCTTTTTTTCCATTCTGTTGGACCTCTGCCTAGATTCGACCCAGATAGTGTTTTTTTCCTGTCCAGCGATTTTAGTAATTATCAGGATTTACTGATTTATAGAAAACCCCTCCATGTTCATGCATATAATAACTCTTTAACCGTGCATCATATGTAAATAATTTATACATGTAAAATGCTTAGAATTTCATCTAGTTTCATAATATGCCACTTTCATCCATGTTTAAAATGTTTAAAATGTTGTCTATTTAAATTTGTATAAATGCCATGTTAAAACGATTTATTTCGTAACTAATTAACCGTAGCTCCGATTTTAATAAACTTTATATGTAAATGGGGTGGAAAAATGCATAGATTAACATGTTGCACTTCATTTTCCTGTTTATCAACTATAAAATATGGTTTAGGGCAGAACAGTACCAAATCTAAAATATGGACATGAGGATTTTCCGGAATTGTTGTTAGTTCTTCCGGCCTCATTTAAACTTGCCTAGTTAGGTAGTTTTCTTATGCTTCACCTCTTGCCATGTTTAAAAACATTTAATATTGATGAGTAGCATAAACGAGAGTGAACTAAATACTTGAATGTGGTGTTTTGTCAATATGCAACTCGTTGCATATTGAGCTCCACTTAACTTGTAGTATTGTTTGTTGCACTTTGCCATGCCATGCCTCTTTAAACCGTACATGCATCATACTTGTTTGTGCATCATGCCATGTTTATGCTTGTGCATTTACCATGTTGTTTGCTTCTTTCCGGGTTGCCTTCGGTTTCGTTCCGGAGTTGTGAGGATTCGTTCGACCACTTCCTCTTGTCTTCTTCATGGACTCGTTCTTCTTCCTAGCGGAATTTCAGGCAAGATGACCGTTTCCCTGGATCTCACTACTATCATTGCTATGCTAGTTGCTTCGTTCTATCGCTATGCTGCGCTACCTATCACTTGTTCCTCAAGCCTCCCAAATTGCCATGTCAGCCTCTAACCTTTTCACCCTTCCTAGCAAACCATTGCTTGGCTATGTTACCGCTTTGCTCAGCCCTCTTATAGCGTTGCTAGTTGCAGGTGAAGTTGAAGATTGCTCCATGGTGGACAGGTTTATGTTGGGATATCACAATATATCTTATTTAATTAATGCATCTATATACTTGGTAAAGGGTGGAAGACTCGGCCTTATGCCTGGTGTTTGGTTCCACTCTTGCCGCCCTAGTTTCCGTCATACCGGTGTTATGTTCCCGAATTTTGCATTCCTTACGCGGTTGGGTGATTTATGGGACCCCCTTGACAGTTCGCTTTGATTAAAACTCCTCCAGCAAGGCCCAACCTTAGTTTTACCATTTGCCTCACCTAGCCCTTTTTCCCTTGGGTTTCTGGAGCCCGAGGGTCATCTTTATTTTTAACCCCCCCGGGCCAGTGCTCCTTCGAGTGTTGGTCCAAAATGAGCAGCCTGTGGGGCCACCTCGGGGCAACTTGAGGGCTGGTTTTACTTGTAGCTTGTCTTATCCGGTGTGCCCTGAGAACGAGGTATGTGCGACTCCTATCGGGATTTGTCGGCACATCGGGCGGCTTTACTGGTCTTGTTTTACCATTGTCGAAATGTCTTGTAAACCGGGATTCCGAGTTTGATCGGGTCTTCCTGGGAGAAGGTATATCCTTCGTTGATCGCGAGAGCTTACCTGCAGGGACTTTCGAAAGCCGTGCCTGCGGTTATGGGCAGATGGGAATTTGTTAATGTCCGGTTGTAGATAACTTGACACCAGATCCGAAGTAAAACGCATCAACCGCGTGTGTAGCCGTGATGGTCTCTTTTCGGCGGAGTCCGGGAAGTGAACACGGTCTTTGGGTTATGTTTGACGTAAGTAGGAGTTCAGGATCACTTCTTGATCATTGCTAGTTGTAGCCGTGATTGTTCCGCTTGCTCTCTTCTCGCTCTTATTTGCGTATGTTAGCCACCATATATGCTTAGTCGCTGCTGCAACCTCACCACTTTACCCCTTCCTTTCCTTTAAGCTTTGCTAGTCTTGATACCCATGGTAATGGGATTGCTAAGTCCTCGTGGCTCATAGATTACTACAACAACAGTTGCAGGTACAGGTTATGCGATGATCATGACGTGAGAGCGACGTTTGCTTGTTTTGGAGTTCTTCTTCTGCTCCTTCGATCAGGGGATATGTTCCAGGTCGGCAGCCTGGGCTAGCAGGGTGGATGTCGTTTGAGTTTCTGTTTGTGTTTCATCCGTAGTCGGATGATGCTCTTCTGTATTGTGATGTTGTATTCGTGTGGCATTCTATGCCTTTTGTATGTATCCCCATCTATTTATGTAATGTTGATGTAATGATATCCACCTTGCAAAAGCGTTTCAATATGCGGGTCTATCCTTGGTGGGACCTTCGAGTTCCTTTTGGATAGGGTCGCATATTAGGCGTGACAAGTTGGTAATCAGAGCCTCGACCGACCATAGGAGCCCCCTTGATTGTTGGCCGTTGTTGAGTCTATAAGAAAATTATTTTGAGTCTTAGGATTATATATATATCGGAGAGTAGGATTCTTTTTACTCCTCAGCCCCTTCGTCGCTCTGGTGAGGACTCTTGACGTAGATGTTTTGTCTTTCCTCTTCTCAAATTTCACTAATTTTTTTTAGGATCACGCGGGTATCTTGGAATCGTTCCGATGGTTTTGTGACGAGAACATTGTTCTTGGTGCCTCCTGTCTATTATGTGGCATTGACCCGGGGAGTTGAGCTCCGAGGTGTTGTCGTCACAATTTTATCGTTGCAGTTCTGGAATACTTGAGTTTTGCCGACATTGAAAATCTCTTTTATGCAGTTGTTGGTGAAATAACCTCGACGCCACCCAGTACTGGGGCGAGAGTTCGGGAGTATTGCCATAACTCGTATAACGGATGCTTTTCGAAGGTTGAGGTACACGATTTCCGAAAGTTTCTTGGTTATGTGTTGACGGATGGATACAGCTTGGATGTAGGTATTGTTAGTTTGGGTGAGATATATTGCTTCCCCTGTATCCCCAACACCAGATTGCATAACCAGAAAGTTTCGGGAGTTTATAGGTGGTAATTCAAGTAGCTCCTAGAATATCTTTCCGACAGATGCATGATATGGGATTGGGTAAATCTCTATCATATGTATTTGTTCCGGCTTATTCTGTAAGCCAATCCTTTGTTTTGTTTTGGAGTTGTGGTATTCGAGTTGCTTCAAAGTCAAGTGTTGATTCCATACCTTTCAAGCGGTGTTCTCATATTTCTATGGGAGTACTAATCCTTTTGATCATCGAGATTGTCATGTCAATTCTTTCCAACCGGTGTGCTTCTCTTCAGGTGGATCCGATCATTTCAACATTCGCGAGATCAACTCTAAGTTTTCTCACCGGTGTTTCTTTCGTTCATCCCAAGTTGCCTTTGTTTTCCCGCCCTCCCACCCTTTTTCTTCAAGGACTCAGATTTCTTAATCAAGTATCCTTTTATTGATGTGAAGTCCCTCCATTCTTTTTCTTTTAATGCTCTTATCCGGTGATTCTCAAGGAGGTACTAACGGAGCTACAAGTTTATTATTCTTCGTCTCTTTTCTTCTCCGGTGGTTTAATTTCAAGTTTCGGTGTTGATCATATCTCTTCCTTTTGTTTCACATATCTTCCCATGTGAATTTCTTATCCAAAGCTCTCTTATTTATTCACCTCTCTCAGTTCATACCCGGAGCGTTGAAGATAACTCGGAAGATTCGTGTTTCCATTCTCAATCCGTTCAAGTTATTTTGAGGTTGTTACCTCATTCAAGACGTTCAAATCAACCGAGGCATTATCTCTTCCTAAGCAATCCTTCAACAATGTTTCTTTTGAGTGGGCCCTAACCCACAGGTCTTTTCCAGGATCTTACCTGACTCTTCTAATTTTCCCGGAGCCATTCCCAAAGTCTTTCGAAGTTTGACGTAAGAATGAATTATCATCAGTCATATGTCTTTCTCCAAGATCTTTCAAATTCTTTTCATCGTTGGTTCAACCTTTCCAATTTTCATTCTGGAGTGCCTCAACAATTGTCATGGTGGTTCTCATCATCATTCTCAACATGTGAAGGCCGAAGAAGAGTTTCTCTTATATCTTGCTCCATTCTCTTCAAGATTCATGGTTCTAGCGTTATGCCATCCTCTCATAATTGTTTTCGATTGTGAGAATTCTTTTCAACCATCCGACGCATTTCAGGAGTTGCTTCCTTTCTTGATAATCCGAAGGCCATCATGTCATAATTCTTCATTCTCAGTGTGTAGCTATCATTCTCCAAATCTTACCGGTGCGTCGTTCAAATACCCTCTAATCAGTTCATGAGCTCTTTGTTCTCATGTATTTAAATCCCCTCAAGTATCTTCATTCGTTTTCCAATTCTTCCTGGTGAATTGTACCTTTGCTACGTTCATTTTCAATTCATACGGTGGTTCGTTCAAGATTCCTCTTCCTTTGCTACCATATCATTTCATTCGTTTTCCAATTCCACCGGTGGTTCCATCAATACCTTCTCAAGTTTGCGCTATATCTCTATATGTAATCATTTTTCAATGAGAATAAGTAGTATGCCAAATCCGTTGCTTGTCATCAATTTAAATTGGTGAAGGATACGCATAACATAATTCTTATTATTGTTTCATCCAAGTAATCTAGTTTCTTCTTTCCGGAGTTGTTCATCATGTCACATTTCCCGGTTCGAGATGTTTCATCTTTTCGTTTCCGGAGTTCCAAGTTTTCTTGGTTATATCATCGCAAAGCTCCATCTAAATCATCGCAAGGCTTCACCTTGAGTTTTCAACTTATTTTTCTTTTCATCATCCTCTTATTACCGGAGTTCTTCATGGAGGCTCTACATGATGGTTCATCAAGGATTCTTTTCATTTTTCATTTGTTCTTCAAGATTTCTCTTGAAGTTATGATCTGCTAAGCTATACTCTAAAATAAACATGGTGCTCAACACATGTTTTGTTTTGAGGCGCTCAAGTATTCTTCATCTTGTATTCCAAAGTGTAATTCCTTCTATCTTATCTTTTGAGGTGGTGTTATGTCATTTTGACAATTCCCTTCATGCTTCATGATTCACAAGTGTCAGGAATGAGATTTTTAAATCCATCAATATCTTCGTTGGAGTTATCTTGGTATAGATTTCACCTAAAGCCTTCCCTAAGGAATGTTGCTATTTGTGGTGCTTATCAATGACCCAAGCTCTCCAGTTATCCTCTTGGTGAAAGAAGTTTCATCTCTTCTTTGATCTCAAACAAGCAATTGTTTTTCGTTAGTGGCAGAATTTCACCTCAAGTGTTGAGATGTTTCCATAAGCCCACTACAAGCTTATTCTTTTCATTGTTGGTTTTCCAACAATTCCGTTCTAACCTTCTCGGAAGGATGCTTTCCAAGCTCACTTGTGGAAGAAGTTGGCATTTTCTCCTCCATTCTGTTATTCCAATGATCTATCTTCTATTCTTTTTTCCGGAGGCATTGTGATGTTGCTCTCTTCACCCATCATCTCGTTTTGTCAAGATCATGTTATTTTCTTGCTTATCCATTTAACCGGAGTGTCGTGTCCTCTTTTCAAGTTTTTTTTCATCTTATCAAGTCTTGCATCTCTTTTCAACCGGAGTGCTGTCCGAATTTGATCTTCCTTATTCCTTATTTATCTTGTTTCAACCAGAGTGGTTCCAATTCCTTCTTGTCCATTGTACTCGTCATTCATAGCTTTGCAACCTCCAAGGTTCACATGGTGTTCCTTGTTTCTATTTTTCTACCGCAGTGCTCTCAATTGTGTTCAACTCTGTTTTGTTCTTTCTTTCAACTTTTCAACCTCTCAAGGTTCGTGGTTTCACTCATTGGTCGAAGAAGCAACTTAGTTTACCTCTTATCTTCCTCTTTCGTTTCTCTCTGGTGCCATCCTAGATCTCGGGACGAGATCCTCTCGTAGTGGTGGAGTGTTGTAACGCCCCGGATACAACTTTCCATATTCATAAATCCGACTCTTGCCATTTCTGGCTATGTGATTTATTTTTCCTCCGTGGTTGGGTTTTTCTCTGTTGTTTTGCATTTTGTTCTTGTTATGCATGTCGTCTCATCGCATCATCCACATTGCATCCGCATGTTTTCATAAACCTCGTTACCGTCATTGTTTTTAAAACATGCATTCGCTCGCAGTTTTCGCGTCACCCCTTGCTTCCGTTGACCTTTCTCAGACCAACCCTTCTTTTGCTGTCCGACCATTTGACCCTCTCTGCACAGTGCACCCACCCCCCTCTTGCGCGTGTCCGAAACTTGCCCGAACCCGACCCGCTCAGTCTTTATCGATGGACCCGGATCATCCCCAAACATCCCGAAAGTATCTTCATTTCTTTGTTGGATTCTCCCTAGCCTATTTTTCCGTCCGTTCGATTACGGTCATAGGGATGTGATATCCCCTAACCTAAATTCATCTGATATAAATATCGGGGAAACCCTAGACCCTAGCTGTCCCATCCACCCATTCCCATCCGCGCCGCCACTCCTCTTCCTCGGGATCCATCCCGAGCCAACCACCTCTCCACCTCCCCGATCCATCCACCAACCAGCATCGCCTCCGACCAAGTCCCTTGTTTTCCGCCGCCACCCAATCCGTCCATCCAGCCGCAGCAGTGCCTCCCCTCGATGGCTCCCCATCGTTCATGCTCGAGCCCCTCTGCCACGATCCACCAAGCGCCTAGCTCGTACTAGCAGCCAACGCATAGGAGAGGAGCTCCTCGTTCCCCTTGACCCCGACCTCCGCGCCTCACCTGCCCCGCTTCGTCGCCCGACGACCAACGCCGCTGCCGGCGACCACCACCAGGAACAGCGCCGCCCCGCCTCGTTTCCTTTCTTCTCTTTTTCCTTCGTCTCTCATCTCGCTTCTGACCTCGCAGAGACCTCCCAGGGAGCCCGCCATGGCGTCCAGGGGGCTTAAAGCCCAGTAGCCACCGGTTCGGATCCGTCGACCTCGACCCCATGACCTCCTCCGCGCCTCCCCATCATCATCTCCGGCGCCAAGCCGCCTCCAAGCTCCGCCTCGCCGGAGTTCCCGCATCGCCAGCCGCCGTCCCCTCCTTCACGAATGAGATGCAGGGCGCCGAGCCACCCAGCACCGCTCCGCCGCCATGCCAAGTTCCGTCGCCCCGTCCACGCCTTGACGGAGATGCCCCGCCAGATCTGCGTTGCCGGCCCCTCCCGGAGTCACATCAAGCCCCTCGCCGTGCCGCTCCTCTATTTCGTTCGAGCAGAGGAGCTCAAACCGCTCGCCCGCGTCGTTGACCCGTCGCCCTGCTGCCTGGGCCTCTCCAGCCGCAGCGCTCCAAGGCCAGCCCCGGCCTACCTCTCCATCGCCTGGGCCAAGGCCCATGGTGAGGCCACCCCCCCAGCGCTCCTTTTTTTCCATTCTGTTGGACCTCTGCCTAGATTCGGCCCATATAGTGTTTTTTTCCTGTCCAGCGATTTTAGTAATTATCCAGGATTTACCGATTTATAGAAAACCCCTCCATGTTCATGCATATAATAACTCTTTAACCGTGCATCATATGTAAATAATTTATACATGTAAAATGCTTAGAATTTCATCTAGTTTCATAATATGCCACTTTCATCCATGTTTAAAATGTTTAAAATGTTGTCTGTTTAAATTTGTATAAATGCCATGTTAAAACGATTTATTTCGTAACTAATTAACCGTAGCTCCGATTTTAATAAACTTTATATGTAAATGGGGTGGAAAAATGCATAGATTAACATGTTGCACTTCATTTTCCTGTTTATCAACTATAAAATATGGTTAGGGCAGAGCAGTACCAAATCTAAAATATGGACATGAGGATTTTCCGGAATTGTTGTTAGTTCTTCCGGCCTCATTTAAACTTGCCTAGTTAGGTAGTTTTCTTATGCTTCACCTTTTGCCATGTTTAAAAACATTTAATATTGATGAGTAGCATAAACGAGAGTGAACTAAATACTTGAATGTGGTGTTTTGTCAATATGCAACTCGTTGCATATTGAGCTCCACTTAACTTGTAGTATTGTTTGTTGCACTTTGCCATGCCATGCCTCTTTAAACCGGACATGCATCATACTTGTTTGTGCATCATGCCATGTTTATGCTTGTGCATTTACCATGTTGTTTGCTTCTTTTCGGGTTGCCTTCGGTTTCGTTCCGGAGTTGTGAGGATTCGTTCGACCACTTCCGCTTGTCTTCTTCATGGACTCGTTCTTCTTCCTAGTGGGATTTCAGGCAAGATGACCGTTTCCCTGGATCTCACTACTATCATTGCTATGCTAGTTGCTTCGTTCTATCGCTATGATGCGCTACCTATCACTTGTTCCTCAAGCCTCCCAAATTGCCATGTCAGCCTCTAACCTTTGCACCCTTCCTAGCAAACCATTGCTTGGCTATGTTACCGCTTTGCTCAGCCCTGTTATAGCGCTGCTAGTTCCAGGTGAAGTTGAAGATTGCTCCATGGTGGACAGGTTTATGTTGGGATATCACAATATCTCTTATTTAATTAATGCATCTATATACTTGGTAAAGGGTGGAAGACTCGGCCTTATGCCTGGTGTTTTGTTCAACTCTTGCCGCCCTAGTTTCCGTCATACCGGTGTTATGTTCCCGGATTTTGCGTTCCTTACGCGGTTGGGTGATTTATGGGACCCCCTTGACAGTTCGCTTTGATTAAAACTCCTCCAGCAAGGCCCAACCTTGGTTTTACCATTTGCCTCACCTAGCCCTTTTTCCCTTGGGTTTCCGGAGCCCGAGGGTCATCTTTATTTTTAACCACCCGGGCCAGTGCTCCTTCGAGTGTTGGTCCAAAATGAGAAGCCTGCGGGGCCACCTCGGGGCAACTTGAGGGCTGGTTTTACTCGTAGCTTGACTTATCCGGTGTGCCCTGAGAACAAGGTACGTGCGACTCCTATCAGGATTTGTCGGCACATCGGGCGGCTTTGCTGGTCTTGTTTTGCCATTGTCGAAATGTCTTGTAAACCGGGATTCCGAGTCTGATCGGGTCTTCCTGGGAGAAGGCATATACTTCGTTGATCGCGAGAGCTTATCATGGGCTAAGTTGGGACACCCCTGCAGGGTATAAACTTTCGAAAGCCGTGCCGCGGTTATGGGCAGATGGGAATTTGTTAATGTCCAGTTGTAGATAACTTGACACCAGATCCGAAGTAAAACGCATCAACCGCGTGTGTAGCCGTGATGGTCTCTTTTCGGCGGAGTCCGGGAAGTGAACAAGGTCTTTAGGTTATGTTTGACGTAAGTAGGAGTTCAGGATCACTTCTTGATCATTGCTAGTTGACGACCGTTCTGCTTGCTCTCTTCTCGCTCTTATTTGCGTATGTTAGCCACCATATATGCTTAGTCGCTGCTGCAACCTCACCACTTTACCCCTTCCTTTCCTTTAAGCTTTGCTAGTCTTGATACCCATGGTAATGGGATTGCTGAGTCCTCGTGGCTCACAGATTACTACAACAACAGTTGCAGGTACATGTTATGCAATGATCATGACGTGAGAGCGACGTTTGCTTGTTTTGGAGTTCTTCTTCTACTCCTTTGATCAGGGGATAGGTTCCAGGTTGGCAGCCTGGGCTAGCAGGGTGGATGTCGTTTGAGTTTCTGTTTGTGTTTCATCCGTAGTCGGATGATGCTCTTCTGTATTGTGATGTTGTATTCGTGTGGCATTCTATGCCTTTTGTATGTATCCCCATCTATTTATGTAATGTTGATATAATGATATCCACCATGCAAAAGCGTTTCAATATGCGGGTCTATCCTTGGTGGGACCTTCGAGTTCCTTTTGGATATGGTCGCATATTGGGCGTGACAACCCCTTAGTCCAGGACTCCCTCAGCGACAACACGGGTTGTTGTGGTGGCTAGGGAGGGTGGATGCGGCGATGCATGCTCGGTTCTGACCCCCGCAGGCGCGATTTTCCTTCGTGGCATGAGGAGATGTGGTGGATATCGGGAAGAGTGGCATGGCGGTTGCGTTGAGGGTGTGCTACACAATAGGCTTGGCTCCATGCCCGGGGTACGCTGGGTGCTTCAGATCTGCAGGGCCATCAATGGAAAAGGAGGTACTCCAGCGAAAGCCTTTTGGCAATGGTGTCACATGTGCCCATTGTTTTCTCTTTGGAGGCGTCGTCTCGTAGATCCCCATCCTCTCTCTTCTCCTGGTGGTTGGGCTCTCTGGTGAAAATCCAAATTCTAGACTCGTGGAGTGGGCGGCAACTGCGTCTATGTTGTAACCTCCTGGGAGGCATATCCTGGGAGGGCTAGCTTTTGGCTATTGTGTAGGGTTTTGTCACCGTTGCAGGTGGTGTGTGACATGGCAATGACTAGGGAATGGTTCTTGCGCGTCGAGGCGGTAGTCTCGGGCAGCGGTGCCGCCGGTAGCTCCGTGAGGTTGAGTTGCACCTTGGTATGACTTGAGTGGCAACCTTGAGTTGCAGGGGTGATAAGGAGGTCGGCTAGGTCAATGTGTCTCGATGGGGATGGTTGGATGTATGTCAAGGCAACGGCCCCGAAAAGTGGTTCGACGGTCGTGGTTTGGAGGCGGTTTCCCTGTGTAGTGTGGGTTGTGGGAAGCTGGCTCGTGCGGCGTTGTGATGACCCACAAGTGTAGGGGATCTATAGTAGTCCTTTCGATAAGTAAGAGTGTCGAACCCAACGAGGAGCAGAAGGAAATGATAAGCGATTTTCAGTAAGGTTTTCTCTACAAGCACTGAAATTGTTGGTGATAGATAGTTTTGTGATAAGATAAATAGTAACGAGTAACAAGTAAATAAAGTGCAGCAAGGTGGCCCAATCCTTTATGTAGCAAAGGATAAGCCTGGACAATTTCTAATAATGAGAAAGGAGCTCCCGAGGACACATGGGAATTATCATCAAGCTAGTTTTCATCACGCTCATATGATTCGCGTTCGGTACTTTGATAATTTGGTATGAGGGTGGACCGGTGCTTGGGTACCGCCCTTACCTAGAAAAGCATCCCACTTATGATTAACCCTTATTGCAAGCATCTGCAAGTACAAAATACGTATTAAGGTAAACCTAACCACAACATTAAACATATCGATCCAAATCAGCCCCTAACGAAGCAACGCATAAACTAGGGTTTAAGCTTCTGTCACTCTAGTAACCCATCATCTACTTATTACTTCCCTATGCCTTCCTCTAGGCCCAAATAATTGTGAAGTGTCATGTAGTCGACGTTCACATAACACCACTAGAGTAAAAGACAACATGCATCTCATCAAAATATCGAACAAATACCAAATTCACATGACTACTAATAGCAAGACTTCACCCATGTCCTCAGGAACAAACGTAACTACTCACAAAGCATATTCATGTTCATAATCAGAGGGGTAATAATATGCATAAAGGATCTGAACATATGATCTTCCACCAAGTAAACCAATTAGCATCAACTACAAGGAGTAATCAACACTACTAGCAACCCACAGGTACCAATTTGTGGTTTTGATACAAGATTGGATACAAGAGATGAACTAGAGTTTTGAGAGGAGATGGTGCTGGTGAAGATGTTGATGGAGATTGACCCCCTCCCGATGAGAGGATCGTTGGTGATGACGTTGGTGATGATTTCCCCCTCCCGGAGGGAAGTGTCCCCGGCAGAACAGCTCCGCCAGAGCCCTAGATTGATTCCGCCAAGGTTCCGCCTCGTGGCGGCGGAGTTTCGTCCCATAAGCTTGCCCACAATTTTTTCCAGGTTAAAAGCCCTCATATAGCAGAAGATGGACATCGGGGGGCCACCAGGGGGGCCAGGAGACAGGGGGCGCACCCAGTAGGAGGGGGCGCACCCCCCACCCTCCTGGCCAGGGTGTGGGCCCCCTGATGTATTTCTTTCGCTCAATAATTCTTAATAAATCCAAAAATATGTTTCGTGGAGTTTCAGGACTTTTGGAGCAGTGCAGAATAGGTTTCCAATGTTTGCTCCTTTTCCAGCCAGAATTCCAGCTGCCGGCATTCCCCCTCTTCATGGAAAACCTTGTAAAATAAGAGAGAATAGCCATAAGTATTGAGATATAATGTGTAATAACATCCCATAGTGCAATACATATTGATATAAAAGCATGATGCAAAATGGACGTATCAACTCCCCCAAGCTTAGACCTCACTTGTCCTCAAGCGGAAGCCGATAACGAAAAATATGTCTACATGTTTAGAGATAGAGGTGTCGATAAAAATAAGATACGGACATGAGGGCATCATGATCATTCTGATAATAGCAACATATATAGATTCTATCATATGATTTCTTATGCTCAAGTAACAATCAATTCACAATGTCCAGTATGGTTCAAAAACTTCACTGAGAACTAACAAACTATAATCTCAGTCATTGAAGAAATTGCAATTTATCATAACATCAGAAAGAGTAAACAATAGAGCTTTTCAGCAAGTTCACATACTCAACTATCTTGTAGTCTTCTACAATTGCTAACACTCACGCAATACTTGTGGTTATGGAGTTTCAGCCGGACATTGAGAAAGATAGGGGCTTATTGTGTTGCCTCCCAACATATTCACCTTTAGGTGATGTCAACAATAATAGCCCATGCTAACTTACATCCAATTGGATACATATATCATGATCTTTCAAACACGAAGAGCTTGCCAAAGGATAAAATGGAAAAGGGAAAGGTGAGGATCACCTTGACTCAGGCGTAAAGTAAAAACATAAAGTAAAAGATAGGCCCTTCGCAGAGGGAAGCAGAGGTTGTCATGCGCTTTTAGGGTTGGATACACAAAATATTAATGCGAAAGAACGCCACTTTATATTGTCCCTTGTATGTGGACCTTTATTATGCAGTCCGTCAGTTTTAGTACTTCCACAACAAGATCGTACAAATCTTATTTTCTCCGCACTAATAAGTCATGCATATTTAGAGATCAATTTTTATTGCTTGCACCGATGACAACTTACTTGAAGGATCTTACTCAATCCATAGGTAGGTATGGTGGACTCTCATGGCAAAAACTGGGTTTAAGGGTATTTGGAAGCACAAGAAGTATCTCTACTTAGTGCAAGGAATTTGGCTAGCATGAGGGGGAAAGTCAAGCTCAACATGTTTGGAAGGTCAATGACAATATACTCTAACGGAGATGTGAGAAAACATAAACCATTACGTTGTCTTCCTTGTCCAACGTCAACTCTTTTAGCATGTCATACTTAATGAGTGCTCCTAATCATAAAAGGTGTCCAAGATAATTTATTTATATGTGAACCTCTCTTTCCTTATTACTTCCTATTAATTGCAACGATGACCAAAACTACATTTATCAACTCTCAACAATTTTTATGCCTCATACTTTCTATATGTGAAGTCATCACTAACCATAAGATCAATATGAATTCTTTAATTCTTTCTACTTTCTCAAGATCATAGCAACATAACAAAGACCTTGACTCAACACTAATCTTTATTATAGATAGCTCACGGACTCGATTACAAAAAGAGATCACAAAGCAAAACTCAAAACTACTTGATATCAAAACTTCAATCTATTAGATCAAGATACTACTAAAAGGATCGAACTAAATAAAATGGTAAAGATAGGAGTGTGATGGTGATACGATACCGGGGCACCTCCCCCAAGCATGGCAGTTGCCAAGGGGAGTGCCCATACCCAAGTTATTATGTCCTCGGAGGTGGTGAAGTAAGAGTTGTTGATGATATAGGCGTGTCCCTCAATTTACGCTTGAGTACAATATTTTGCTCCTTTAGGTCCTCGATCTCCTGTCCAAGGCTTAATACTCTTTTGCATAAATCCTTATTATTTTCCAACAAGAGATGAAAAGGGATAAACTCGATCTTTGGCTTCTTTTCTCTATCAGGGAGGCTTGACTTTTTAAACTCCACATGCATGTCCCCAGGCCGAGGTAATGGGGCTTCGTCTTCGTCTGAACTCGTCTGCTCCTTTACTTTAGGCTCATAGTCTTCCTCTTCTTCAGAGGTCCAACCATCATGATCCAAGTCCCCGTAGACCTTAGGGTCTGCGAGGACATCAACCACATAACTTTCTCCTTCCGAATCCTGAGACGACATATTGCTCTAAATCTGAAACAGAAACAGCTTGAAACGAAAACAGAGGATATTTGCGTGATACAGTGGTCAAAACCTTCGGGAGTATATATAATGAATTTTTACCGACCAAAATACATAACGTGCAAGAAACGGAGTCCAGGAGGCACACGAGGTGCCCACGAGACAGGGGGCGCACTCAGTAAGGGTGGGCGCGCCCTCTACTCTCGTGGGGGCCTCGTGTCCCCTTCGGACAACTTCTTTCTTCCTAAAATTCTTAAATATTCCAAAACTGATAATAATTGACATTAGAGTTGTTTTGGAGTTGGTTTACTTACCGTACCACATACCTATTCCTTTTCGGAGTCTGAAACATTCTGGAAAGTGTCCCTTATGTATTCCTTCGGGGTTACGGTTTCAATAATATTAGTTTAAACATTAATAGGATTACCTGAAATATAATGTTTAATTCTTTGACCGTTTAGCACCCTCGTACTTGTGCCTTCGAAGTTGTTGATTTTTATGGCACCAGAACGATAGACCTCCTCGATAACGTAGGGACCTTCCCATTTAGAGAGAAGTTTTCTTGCAAAAAATGTTAAACGAGAGTTGAATAATAATACATAATCTCCTAAGTTAAACTCACGCTTTTGTATCCTTTTATCGTGCCAGCGTTTGACTTTTTCTTTGAATAGCTTGGCATTCTCATAGGCCTGGGTTCTCCATTCTTCCAGTGAGCTAATGTCAAACAACCTCTTCTCACCGGCAAGTTTGAAGTCATAGTTGAGATCTTTAATAGTCCAATATGCTTTATGTTCAAGTTCAAGAGGTAAATGACATGCTTTTGCATAAACCATCTTATATGGAGTATATCTGGCCATGGGCCGGGCCGGGCCGGGCTTGGGCCGGGCCTAAAAAAGCCCATGGCAAAAAACTGAGGCCCAGGCCCTCCTAGGCCCTACCATCGGGCCTACTTTTCAAGCCCAAGCCCGACCCATCTGGTAAAAAGCCCTCCAAAGCCCTTAGGGCTTAGGGATATGGGCCGGGCCTCTTCCTTAAAATGCCGGTATGCCAAGCCCAAGCCCGTCCAGGCCCTACTGGTGGGCTCAAAACTTAGGCCCAAGCCCGTCCCATAAGCAAGCTCATCGGGCCTAGGCCCTGGATTTTTGGGTCGGGCCTGGGTAGGCTGACAGGGCCGGGCCTGAGATGGCCAGGACTAATATGGAGACATACCCATAGGATTTTTGTATGCAGTTCTATAGGCCCATAATGCATCATCAAGTTTTTTGGACCAATTTTTTCTAGATCTATTCACAATCTTTTGCAAAATTAATTTGAGCTCTCTATTGCTCAACTCTACTTGACCGCTAGACTGCGGATGATAAGGAGATGCGATTCTATGATTGACATCATACTTAGCAAGCATCTTATGGAAAGCACCATGAATAAAATGTGAACCACCATCAGTCATAAGATATCTAGGGACTCCAAACCTCGGAAAAATAACTTCTTTAAGCATTTTAATAGAAGTGTTATGATCAGCACTACTAGTTGGAATAGCTTCTACCCGCTTAGTAACGTAATCAACAGCAACTAAAATATGTGTGTAACCATTAGAGGCAGGAAAAGGTCCCATATAATCAAAGCCCCAAACATCAAACGGTTCAATAACAAGAGAATAATTGATAGGCATTTCTTGACGTCTACTAATGTTACCTATTCTTTGACATTCATCACAAGATAAGACAAACTTACGAGCATCTTTGAAGAGAGTAGGCCAATAAAAACCAGATTGTAGTACCTTGTGTGCAGTTCTATCTCCAGCGTGGTGTCCTCCATAGGATTCAGAGTGACACTTGCGTAGGATCTGTTCCTATTCATGCTCAGGCACACAACATCTAATAACACCATATTCTCCTTCTTTATATAGGTGTGGTTCATCCCAAAAGTAATGTCTTAAATCATAAAAGAACTTTTTCTTTTGCTGGTATGTGAAACTAGGAGGTATGAATTTAGCAACAATGTAATTAGCATAATCAGCATATCAAGGAGCAGTACAAGAAGCATTAATGACTGCTAATTATTCATCAGGAAAGCTATCATCAATAGGCAGTGGGTCATCAAGAACATTCTCTAACCTAGAGAAGTTGTCTGCAACGGGGTTCTCAGCTCGCTTTCTATCAATAATATGCAAATCAAATTCTTGGAGCAGGAGAACCCATCTAATGAGTCTAGGCTTGGTGTCTTTCTTTTCCATAAGATATTTAACAGCAGCATGATCGGTGTGAATAGTAACTTTGGAATCAACAATATAAGGTCTAAACTTATCACATGCAAACACAACTGCTAAGAATTCTTTTAAGAAGTAGCATAATTTCTTTGGGCAGTATCAAGAGTTTTACTATCATACTGGATAACATTCAATTTCTTATCAACTCTTTGCCCTAGAATAGCACCTACAGCATAATCACTAGCATCACACATAATTTCAAAAGGTAAATTCCAATCAGGGGGCTGAACAACAGGAGCAGTGACCAAAGCTTTCTTAAGTATTTCAAATGCTTCTACACAATCATCATCGAAGACAAAAGGAATATCTTTTTGTAACAAATTAGTCAGAGGCCTAGAGATCGTAGAAAAGTCCTGAATGAACCTCCTATAAAAACCGGCATGACCAAGGAAACTTCTTATACCTTTTATGTCCTTGGGACATGGCATCTTCTCAATAGCATCAACTTTGGCTTTGTCAACTTCAATACCTCTCTCGGAAATCTTATGCCCCAAGACAATGCCTTCTTTAACCATAAAGTGACACTTTTCCCAATTCAGAACGAGACTAGTGTCTTCACATCTCTGCAAAACTCGATCAAGGTTGCTCAAACAATTATCAAAAGAGGATCCATAAACGGATAAGTCATCCATGAATACCTCACAAATCTTTTCATAAAAATCAGAGAATATAGCCATCATGCATCTTTGAAAGGTAGCAGGTGCATTGCATAAAGCAAAAGGCATACGTCTATAAGCAAAAGTACCGAAAGGGCAAGTAAAAGTAGTTTTTGATTGATCCCCTGCTGACACAGGTATTTGAGAGAAATCAGAATAACCATCTAGAAAGCAAAAATGTGTGTGTTTGGATAGTCTTTCTATCATTTGATTGATAAAAGGTAAAGGGTAATGATCTTTCTTAGTAGCCTTAGTTAATTTATGAAAATCAATTACCATCCTATAACCTGTAATAATTCTTTGCGGGATCAATTCATCTGTATCATTAGGAATGACAGTAATACCTCCCTTTTTAGGAACACAATGGACAGGACTTACCCATTCACTATCAGCAACGGGATAAATTATACCTGCCTCAAGGAGCTTTCGTATCTCCTTTCTTACCACTTCTTTCATCTTGGGATTTAGTCATCGTTGAGGATCTCTAACTGGTTTGGCATCATCCTCCAATTTAATTTTGTGTTGGCATAACATGGGACTAACGCCCTTAAGATCATCCAGAGTGTATCCAATAGCAACTCGGTGCTTCTTCAGAGTTTTCAATAATCTTTCTTCTTCTTGCTCTGAAAGGTTAGCACTAATAATAACATGATATATTTTCTTTTCATCAAGATAAGCATACTTAAGATTATCAGGTAAAGGTTTGAGTTCAAACACGGGATCACCCTTGGGTGGAGGGGGATCCCCAAGAATTGCAATGGGAAGATTATGTTTCAGCACATGTTCCCTTCTCTCCTTCATAAACATATCATTTTCATGGTCTAGCAAATATTGTTCTAACGGATCAGTAGGAGGCACAGCAATGGAAGCAAGACCAATAATCTCATCCTTACTAGGTGATTCTCTATCACGAGGTTGTCTACGAAACTTAGCAAAATTAAACTCATGAGACATACCATCTAAGCCAATGGCGACAATATCTTTTTCACAATCAATTTTAGCACTAGCTGTATTCAAGAAGGGTCTACCAAAAATAATTGGACAGAAGGCATCTTGTGGGGAAGCAAGAACAAGAATATCAGCAGGGTATTTAACTTTCCCACATAGAACTTCAACATCCCTAACAATCCCAACAGGTTTAATGGTATCCCTATTAGAAAGCTTAATAGTAACATCAATGTCTTCTAATTCAACGGGTGCAATGTCGTGCATAATTTATTTATATAAATCATAAGGTATAGCACTAGCACTAGCACCCATATCACATAAACCATGATAACAATGATCTCCTATTTTAACAGAAATAACAGGCATGCCTACGACAGGTCTATGTATCTTAGTATCTGGTCTAGCAATATTAGCAGTTTCATCACGGAAATAAATAACATGCCCATCTAAATCATCATCCAAGAGATCTTTAACCATAGCAATACTAGGTTCAACATTGATTTGCTCAGGAGGTGTATAAGTCCTAGTATTACTCTTACGAACAACAGTCGAAGTTTTAGCATGATCTTTTATCCTAACAGGAAATGGGGGTTTCTCAACATAAGTAGTAGGAACAATAGGATCACTATAGGTAATAGTCTTTTCTTTGACTGTAATAGGTGCAACTACTTTCACTTCAATGGGAGGATTATATTTAAACCACTTCTCTTTAGGGAGATCAACGTGAGTAGCAAAAGATTCACAGAAAGAAGCTACTATCTGAGAGTCAAGTCCATACTTAGCGCTAAATCCACGAATAGCATCGGTATCCATAAAAGATTTAATACAATCGAACTTAGGTGTCATACTTGTCTCCTTACCATCGTCGGAACCCCAATCTTCAGAGTTGCGTTTAATTCTTTCCAATAAGTCCCATTTGAAATCAATAGTCTTCAGAATATAAGAACCAGCACAGGAAGTATCAAGCAGGTTGCGATTATCAAGAGAAAGCCGAGCCTAATTTTTTTAAATAATCATTTCCCGGGAGAGCTCATGATTGGGGCATGAGTATAACATTGACTTAAGCCTCCCCCAAGCATGAGCGATGCTTTCTCCTTCGCGAGGCCAGAAATTATATATGTAATTATGATCACGATGAACAAGATGCATAGGATAGAATTTCTGGTGAAATTCCAACTTCAATCGTTTATAATTCCAAGATCTCGTATCATCACATAGCCTATACCATGTCAATGCATCTCCCTTCAAAGATAAAGGGAAGACCTTCCTTTTGACAACATCATCGGGAATACCTGCAAGCTTAAATAATCCACAAACTTCATCCACAAAGATAAGGTGTAAATCGGGATGCAATGTTCCATCTCCTGTAAATGGATTAGCTAGCAGTTTCTCTATCATACCTAAAGGAATCTCAAAGTAAATATTTTCATAAAGTCCAGTATGTTGAGGAGCAACTCTTTGCTCTTCTGGTCGGGGTGAAGATACCCCGAACAAGCCCCTCAAAGGATTAGTTTCCATAGTGACAAGTAACAGAAAATTTCAGCACACTATATAAATGTTTCCTTACCAAGTTCCACTCACCAAAACCGCTACACTCCCTGGCAACGGCACCAGAAAAGAGTCTTGATGACCCACAAGTGTAGGGGATCTATCGTAGTCCTTTCGATAAGTAAGAGTGTCGAACCCAACGAGGAGCAGAAGGAAATGATAAGCGGTTTTCAGTAAGGTTTTCTCTGCAAGCACTAAATTTGTAGGTGATAGATAGTTTTGTGATAAAATAAATAGTAACGAGTAACAAGTAAACAAAGTAAATAAAGTGCAGCAAGGTGGCCCAATACTTTATGTAGCAAAGGATAAGCCTGGAAAATTTCTAATAATGAGAAAGGAGATCCCGAGGACACATGGGAATTATGGTCAAGCTAGTTTTCATCACGCTCATATGATTCGCGTTCGGTACTTTGATAATTTGATATGTGGGTGGACCGGTGCATGGGTACTGCCCTTACTTGGACAAGCATCCCACTTATGATTAACCCCTATTGCAAGCATCCGCAACTACAAAAGAAGTATTAAGGTAAACCTAACCACATCATTAAACATATGGATCCAAATCAGCCCCTAACGAAGCAACGCATAAACTAGGGTTTAAGCTTCTGTCACTCTAGCAACCCATCATCTACTTATTACTTCCCTATGCCTTCCTCTAGGCCCAAATAATGGTGAAGTGTCATGTAGTCGTCGTTCACATAACACCACTAGAGGAAAAGATAACATACATCTCATCAAAATATCGAACAAATACCAAATTGACATGACTACTAATAGCAAGACTTCACCCATGTCCTCAGGAACAAACGTAACTACTCACAAAGCATATTCATGTTCATAATCAGAGGGGTAATAATATGCATAAAGGATCTGAACATATGATCTTCCACCAAGTAAACCAATTAGCATCAACTACAAGGAGTAATCAACACTACTAGCAACCCACATGTGCCAATTTGTGGTTTTGATACAAGATTGGATACAAGAGATGAACTAGGGTTTTGAGAGGAGATGGTGCTGGTGAAGATGTGGATGGAGATTAACCCCTCCCGATGAGAGGATCGTTGGTGATGATGTTGGTGATGATTTCCCCCTCCCGGAGGGAAGTGTCCCCGGCAGAACAGCTCCGCCAGAGCCCTAGATTGATTCCGCCAAGGTTCCGCCTTGTGGCGGCGTAGTTTCGTCCCGTAAGATTGCCCACGATTTTTTTCAGGGTAAAAGCCCTCATATAGTAGAAGATGGACATCGGGGGGCCACCAGAAGGCCAAGAGACAGGGGGCGCCCCCCACCCTTGATACGTCTCCAACGTATTTATAATTTATGAACCATTCATGCTATTTTATTATCTGTTTTGAATGATTATGGGATTTATTATACACTTTTATATTACTTTTGGGACTAACCTATTAACCGGAGGCCCAGCCCATATTGCTGTTTTATTGCCTGTTTCAGTATTTCGAAGAAAAGGAATATCAAACGGAGTCCAAACGGAACGAAACCTTCGGCAACGTGATTTTTTGGAAGATTATCATCCTGGAGACTTGGAGTCCACGTCAGAAGATACTCGAAGAACCCAGGAGATAGGGGGTGCCCCCCCCCCTACTGGGCACTCCCCCTGTCTCGTGGACCCCTCGAGCACCCCCCGACCGACTTCTTTCGCCTATATAAGCCTACGTACCCTAAAACCATCAAATATCAAGATAGATCGGGAGTTCCGCCGCCACAAGCCTCTGTAGCCACCAAAAACCTGTCAGGAGCCCATTCCGGCACCCTGCCGAAGAGGGAACCCATTAACGGTGGCCATCTTCATCATCCCGACGCTCTCCATGACAAGGAGGGAGTAGTTCACCCTCGAGGCTGAGGGTATGTACCAGTAGCTATGTGTTTGATCTCTCTCTCTCGTGTTCTCTCTCGTGTTCCCTCTAAGGCACGATCTTGATGTATCCCGAGCTTTGCTATTGTAGTTGGATCTTATGATGTTTCTCCCCCTCTACTCTCTTGTGATGAATTGAGTTTCCCCTTTGAAGTTATCTTATCGGATTGAGTCTTTTATGAGAACACTTGATGTATGTCTTGCTGTGCTTATCTTTAAGGTGTTATTCTAGTACGAACTGTTTAATAGATCGATCCAAAAGAATAACTTTGAGGTGGTTTCGTACCCTACCATAATCTCTACGTTTGTTCTCCGCTATTAGTGGCTTTGGAGTGACTCTTTGTTGCATGTTGAGGGCTTGTTATATGATCTATCTATGTTATTATTGTTGAGAGAACTTGCACTAGTGAAAGTATGAACCCTAGGCCTTGTTTCCTATCTTTGCAATACCGTTTACGCTCACTTTTACTACTTGTTACCTTGCTCTTTTCATAATTTCAGATTACAAAAACCTTTATCTACTATCTATTTTGCACTTGTATCACCATCTCTTCGCCGAACTAGTGCACCTATATAGTTTACCATTGTATTGGGTGTGTTGGGGACACAAGAGACTCTTTGCTATTTGGTTGCAGGGTTGTTTGAGAGTGACCATCTTCGTCCTATGCCTCCTACGGATTGATAACCTTAGGTCATCCACTTGAGGGAAATTTGCTACTATCCTACAAACCTGTGCACTTGCAGGCCCAAAAATGTCTACAAGAAGAAGGTTGTGTAGTAGACATCAAGCTCTTTTCTGGCGACGTTGCCGGGGAGGTGAGTGCTTGAAGGTATATCTTTTGATCTTGCAATTGAATCTTTTTGTTTCTTGTTTTATCACTAGTTTAGTTTATAAAAGAAAAACTATAAAAAATGGAGTTAAGTTTGTCTCATACGCTTGGTCTTTTCAATATCTTTCGTGAGTATGATGAAAAGGAAAATTGTGCTCAAGTGCTAGAAGAAGAATGCATTAGAATGTTTGGTACTAGATCTTTGACTGATGAGCATGATGCAATGTTGTTAGTATGAATTCCTTGAATATCCATGATGCTAATGATATGCAAAGCCATAAGCTTGGGGAAGCTATGTTTGATGAATATGATATATTTTGTCCCCCAAGTTTTGATGAGCAAATTTATTATGATGAAAGCATGCCTCCTATTTATGATGATTATAATGATGAAAGTGGGTTTGGAAGAGTGTCAACTTTAGGAAGTACTGATCCCACTATTTTGGAGGATGTTGAATCTTATAATATTAATGAAAGTGGATTTGGAAGAGTGTCAACTTTATTTTGTGATTCCACTATCTTGTAAGAGGTTTCAATCGATTATGATGAGAATGAAGTTGCTACTTATGCTGATTATTGTGATGAAACTTATGCTATAAAAAGTAGTGATGATTATATTTATAAAACTTATCATGATTATGATTACCTTTTTTCTTAACATTACTCTTTTAATGTGGAAACAATTTTTAGTGTTCAAGTCTTTTATGATACTCTCACTATTCCGAATGAGAAGAATTTTGCTTATGTGGAGAATAGTAAATTTTCTATGCTTGTAGATCATGAAAAGAATGCTTTAGGTGCTGGTTATATTGTTGAATTCATTCATTATGCTACTGAAAATTATTATGAGGGAGGAATATATGCTTGTAGGAATTGCAATAATGTCAAGTTTCCTCCTTATGTGTTGAAAATCTTGAAGCTATGCTTGTTTTACCTTCCTACGCTAGTTGATTATTGTTCCCATAAGTTGTTTGCTCACAAAATCCCTATGCATAGGAAGTGGGTTAGGCTTAAATGTGCTAGTCATATTCTTCATGATGCTCTCTTTATGTTTCAATTCTTATCTTTTATGTGAGCATCATTGCCATCTTCATGCCTAGCTAAAAAGGCATTAAAGAAAAGCGCTTGTTGGGAGATAACCCAATATTTACCCTTACTGTTGTTGTGTGTCCACATGATTATGCTACTGTAGTAATCATGTTTTATAGCTTTTATTTCAATAATGTGCCAAGTAGAACCTTTGGGAAGACTTGGGTGAAGTCTATATGATCTTGCTGTAAAAAACAGAAACTTTAGCGCTCACGAGATTAGCTGCCAGTTTTTACTGGAGAGTGATTTTAGGTTGACTATTTTTGAAGATGGTTAATAGACAAATTATTCAGGTACAGAAATTTATTTCATAATTGTTGGGGTTCCAGAAGTATACATTTGATACAGATTATTACTACAGACTGTTCTGTTTTTGACAAATTCTGTTTTCTATGTGTTGTTTGCTTATTTTGATGCATCTATGGCTAGTATTAAGTGGTATGAACCATAGAGAAGTTGGAATACAGTAGATATTACACCAATATTAATTTATAATGAGTTCATTACAGTACCTAAGTGGTGGTTTTATTTTCTTATACTAACGGAGCTTACGAGTTTTGTTTTGAGTTTTGTGTGGTTGAAGTTTTCAAGTTTTGGGTAGAGATTCGATGGACTATTGAACAAGGAGTGGCAAGAGCCTAAGCTTGGGGATGCCCAAGGCACCCCAAGGTAATATTCAAGGACAACCAAGAGCCTAAGCTTGGGGATGCCCTGGAAGGCATCCCCTCTTTCGTCTTCGTTCATCGGTAACTTTACTTGGAGCTATATTTTTATTCACCACATGATATGTGTTTTGCTTGGAGCGACATTTTGTTTTGTTATTATTTGCTTTCTGTTATTTACATTAATGTTTTGCATCTTTAGTTTCAATAAAAAAGTCAAGGATAGCCTCTACCATGCTAATTTTGCTAGTATACATGTTGCTGTTTCAAAACAGAAAGTTTACCACTGTTGCAAAAATTCCCTCGAAAAGTCAAAGAATGGTATAATGTTGAATCTTTTTGCATATTAAGCTATGATAAATTTATTAGAGTGGGAATTGTAGTTCATAATTTTTGGAGTCAGGGAAGTATTGATACTCTTGCATTCTTTACAGACCGTACTGTTTTGGAGATTGCTGTTATGGTTGCATTGTTTGCATATGTTTGCTTCTTTAATGATTCTATTTGAGGATAGGATTATTAAATATGCAGAGGCATTTAGTATGCAATGTTGAATAATAATTTTAGTGATTTGTTACAGTAGAAAATGATAAGGTTTTGCATTGGTTTATACTAACATATCTCACGAGTTCGTGTTGAGTTTGTTGTGAATGAAGCTTTTGATAAAAAGAGAAACCATGATATGAGAAGAATTAAGGAGACACAAAAGTTCAAGATTGGGGATGCCCAAGGCACCCCAAGATAATATTTCAATAAATCTCAAGCATCTAAGCTTGGGGATGCCCTGGTAGGCATCCCACCTTTCTTCTTCAACAATCATCGGTTAGTATCGGTTGAGTCTAAGTTTTTGCTTCTTCACATGAGTTGTGCTATCCTTGCAATGTCATTTTGTTTTTCTTTGCTTGCTGTTTGAATAAAGTACTCAAGATCTGAAATTCTTAAATGATAGAGAGAGTCTTCATATAGCTACATAATTATTTAGCTACTCATTGATCTTCACTTATATCTTTTTGGAGTAGTTTTTCATTTACTCGTGTGCTTCACTTATAACCTATGAGTAAATGGTTGAATGAGTTGATTGTCATAAATCTGAATTTATGTTTCATTTTCTTATCCCATGGTGAGTAGTGACTTCACATCTAAGAAGTAGAGATTGTAAATTTATTGACGGTTAGCAAGCATTGTATTAGTCATTTGAACAATTCATGAAAGAATATTGAAGGAAGAGAGATTTCACATATAAGTATATTATCATAGACATATTTTATAATTGTGAGCACTCATTAAGAATAACATGCTAAAGAGTTGATGTTGGACAAGGAAGACAACGTAATGGGTTATGTTTTCTCACATATCAGTTAAAGTATATTGTCATGGATCATTCAAACATGTTGAGCTTGCTTTTCCCCCTCATTCTAGCCAAAAATTCCTAGCACCAAGTAGAGATACTACTTGTGCTTCCAAATATCCTTAAACCCGGTTTTTGCCATGAGAGTCCACCATACCTACCTATGGATTGAGTAAGATCCTTCAAGTAAGTCGTCATCGGTGCAAGCAATAAAAATTGCTCTCTAAATATGCATGACTTATTAGTGTGGAGAAAATAAGCTTTGTACGGACTTGTTATGGAAGCAATAAAAGCGACGGATTGCATAATAAAGGTCCATATAAAAGGGGCAATATAAAGTGACATTCTTTCGCATTAAGATTTTGTGTATCCAACCCTAAAAGCGCATGACAACCTCTACTTCCCTCTGTGAAGGGCCTATCTTTTACTTTATGTCTTTTACTTTATGCAAGAGTCAAGGTGATCTTCACCTTTCCCTTTTTCATTTTATCCTTTGGCAAGCACTTTGTGTTAGGGTGATCCTGATATATATATCCAATTGGATGTACGTTAGCATGAACTATTATTGTTGACATCACCCAAAGGTGAATACGTTTGGAGGCAACATTATAAGCCCCTATCTTTCTCTGGGTCTGATTAAAACTTCATAACCACAAGTATTGAGTGAGTGTTAGCAATTTTAGAAGACTATATGATGATTGAGTATGTGAAGTTTGCTAAATCAAGGCTCTGACATAGACCCTTCCTGAAAATAAGATGAATTGCAATTGTTTGATGAATAAGAATGAAGTTTGCTAGTTTTCAAGAATGTTTATGGTCTATGCTTTGACATGTGAATTGCTTGTTACTTTATCGTGAGAAGTTTTATGAGATGAACTACTGTTATGACAAATTATCATGCTAGAAAAGGTGATTGAAATTATCATTGATCAAACTTGTGCACCTTCTAGCATTCACACTTCGTAAATTCTTTCTTTATCATTTACCCACTGGAGGACGAGTAGGAATTAAGCTTGGGGATGTTGATACGTCTCCAACGTATCTATAATTTATGAAGCATTCATGCTATTTTATTACCTGTTTTGAATGATTATGGGCTTTATTATACACTTTTATATTACTTTTGGGACTAACCTATTAACCGGAGGCCCAGCCCATATTGCTGTTTTATTGCCTGTTTCAGTATTTTGAAGAAAAGGAATATCAAACGGAGTCCAAACGGAATGAAACCTTCGGCAACGTGATTTTTTGGAAGATTATCATCCTAGAGACTTGGAGTCCACGTCAGAAGATACTCGAAGAACCCAGGAGATAGGGGGCGCCCCCCCCTACTGGGCACGCCCCCTGTCTCGTGGACCCCTCGAGCACCCCCCGACCGACTTCTTTCGCCTATATAAGCCTACGTACCCTAAAACCATCAAATATCAAGATAGATCGGGAGTTTCGCCGCCACAAGCCTCTGTAGCCACCAAAAACCTGTCAGGAGCCCATTCCGGCACCCTGCCGAAGAGGGAACCCATCAACGGTGGCCATCTTCATCATCCCGACGCTCTCCATGACAAGGAGGGAGTAGTTCACCCTCGAGGCTGAGGGTATGTACCAGTAGCTATGTGTTTGATCTCTCTCTCTCGTGTTCTCTCTCGTGTTCCCTCTAAGGCACGATCTTGATGTATCCCGAGCTTTGCTATTGTAGTTGGATCTTATGATGTTTCTCCCCCTCTACTCTCTTGTGATGAATTGAGTTTCCCCTTTGAAGTTATCTTATCGGATTGAGTCTTTTATGAGAACACTTGCAAGGCCGGCCCTGAGGGGGGGCAGGGGGGCGGCCGCCCCAGGCCCCCAAGATTGAGGGGGGCCCTCCCAGGTATGCAAGTAGCCCAGGGATTCTCCCGAAAAAAGAAGCGACTGGGACTGGGTCGTAGCATGGTTCGGGCCTTTTGCATGTACAGCTTCATATGGCCCAAGTGGATTGCTGGGCTAGGTAATCATGCATGTACACATTATTTCTCGGAAACAAAAACTCACGCACTATGGCTGATTGATTAGATATGATTAGATCAGATCAGATCGAGGAGGGGCGATGTATCACACACGGCGTTGGCGATCTAGGGAATGAATTCCGCTTCAGGCCGAGCGCCCATGCAATCACCTGATCGTCGTCTAGTCTCTCCTCTTGTGACCTCGCCTTATCACCTTCTTGTGCAGCAGTAGCCAAGAGCAAGGGACGAGAGCGGGCAAGGCCAGCTTAGATTGGATGAGAATCTATCAGTTGATTTTTAAATTGGTGTTCTACAGCTCTAAGGTAGCCTCTCTGGTAGTCCCTAGTTCCTAAATTTGTTGTTTGTTAATTGAAGTCGATACCGGGAATTGTTTTTCATAATCTAATCATTGGATAGGATTAGTGTGCTGAAAACTGCACTATCTGTGCTTAATTTCAAGATGACACAAAAATCAACTTTGTAATTGTTGTGGATTGCATTCCAATCGAACCCAATTTGCTCAGTTTGGATTAATAGTTGTTGAGGCATCACCAGAATGGTGTTGCTGTACATGTATTTTCAAAGTTGAGCAGATATTGCTTTTGTGACCTTTAGCAAATTTCTATTTTGCAAGAATTAGTCTATATTCAGATATGACCAGTTTCTTATTACAAGACGAAAGACGTAGATGACTTCATGTTGAATATCCTGATTTGCTTGTTTTCTTCATTTTGTAAAATGGATCATGTTTTGTAGCCTAGAAATTCATATATGACGTGCTTTGGAGTTCAAATTAAAGGTAGAACCAAGCTATGCTTGTATATTTACCTAATAATTATTAATGGGCTAGTTCTAGGAGATATTTATACATATGCTATTAGGTAATTAGGATGTTCAAGAGCCAAGGACAATACATAAATTTTGTATGTTTATATTTAAGGGGCCCCCGGTTTTACTTTCGCCCCGGGCCCCCGAATTGTCAGGACCGGGCCTGAACACTTGATGTATGTCTTGCCGTGCTTATCTATGGTGACAATGGGATATCATGTGCCACTTGATGTATGTTTTGGTGACCAACTTGCGGGTTCCGCCCATGAACCTATGCATAGGGGTTGGCACATGTTCTTGACTCTCCGGTAGAAACTTTGGGGCACTCTTTGAAGTACTTTGTGTTGGTTGGATGAATCTGAGATTGTGTGATGCATATCGTATAATCATGCCCACAGATATTTGAGGTGACAATGGAGTATCTAGGTGACATTAGGGTTTTGGTTGATTTGTGTCTTAAGGTGTTATTCTAGTACGAACTGTTTAATAGATCGATCCGAAAGAATAACTTTGAGGTGGTTTCGTACCCTACCATAATCTCTACGTTTGTTCTCCGCTATTAGTGGCTTTGGATTGACTCTTTGTTGCATGTTGAGGGCTTGTTATATGATCTATCTATGTTATTATTGTTGAGAGAACTTGCACTAGTGAAAGTATGAACCCTAGGCCTTGTTTCCTATCTTTGCAATACCGTTTACGCTCACTTTTACCACTTGTTACCTTGCTCTTTTCATAATTTCAGATTACAAAAACCTTTATCTACTATCTATTTTGCACTTGTATCACCATCTCTTCGCCGAACTAGTGCACCTATACAGTTTACCATTGTATTGGGTGTGTTGGGGACACAAGAGACTCTTTGCTATTTGGTTGCAGGGTTGTTTGAGAGAGACCATCTTCATCCTACGCCTCCTACGGATTGATAAACCTTAGGTCATCCACTTGAGGGAAATTTGCTACTGTCCTACAAACATGTGCACTTGCAGGCCCAACAACATCTACAAGAAGAAGGTTGTGTAGTAGACATCAACCCTCCTAGCCAGGGTGTGGGCCCCTGATGTATTTCTTTCGCTCAGTAATTCTTAATAAATCCAAAAATATGTTTCGTGGAGTTTCAGGACTTTTGGAGCAGTGCAGAATAGGTTTCCAATGTTTGCTCCTTTTCCAGCCAGAATTCCAGTTGTCGGCATTCCCCCTCTTCATGGTAAGCCTTGTAAAATAAGAGAGAATAGCCATAAGTATTGAGATATAATGTGTAATAACAGCCCATAATGCAATAAATATTGATATAAAAGCATGATGCAAAATGGACGTATCATGTTGCAACTTCTATTAGATCGGTGATATGTCGGGACGGCGACCTCGGAAGGCGGTGTCGGTTGAGTGCACAGGGCACGACGGAGCAGGAGGTCAAGGGTGGTGGACCTACGAGTTTCATGGGTTCGGGGGCACTGATCTCGTGTGGTGTCGACGAGGTTATCATCAAGGTTGATCATCGACATGTGTCTATTACAATTGACGCAAAACCATGCGGAGTGCAGACATCTTCATCTATACAGGAGAGTTCCGGGTTTGCTACTCTCATAGGAGCCCGACTTCTTTTTTGGGCAGCGTTGAAAGGGCGGCTTGTTCAGTGGAGTGAAGCCTCCCATTGCTATGTGTTTGTGAGGTTGATCTTCTCGTGGCGGTTGGTATGCTATCGATGTGAGCGGGCTTGTCCCTATGTGTTGTGATGTTCGAGCGTGAGTTCGACCTATGTTGTGTCAGTTTTCTTTTTTTTTTGAAAAGGGGGATTACTCCGGCCTCTGCATTTGGGCGATGCATGCAGCTGTTTCGTTATTTATTTCACAAAAAACCTTACAAAGTAGTACATCAGGTAGTCTGAAGCCACCATCTTAGCAACATCCGTCGCTACTCCTATCCACTTGATGAAGGTGTGCCAATAGTCTGAGCCTAATACCAAACGAACATCGCACCAAAGCCTAACATCTAAAGCTGGAGGCCCCAACCAAGGCACATATTGGGTTTGGGGCGCAAACTGGTCTGACACACTCTCATGTTTCGTCGCTGCCATCTTCCATCGATCAATCTTCAGAGCAGACAATAACATACCGACCTTGCCAGGCCTATCTGCCATCGATGCCAGACAGCGTCCTCCTCCTGCACGAGGTCATCTCCGCACATCGGACGCTGAGTATCCACTGCGCCACGCCGCCGAGATCCGCCGCCATCAATGTGTAAGATGAAGCACCACTTCATCAAGGAATCTGAAAGGATTGATATACTTGACTAGAGGGAGGGGGTGAATAGGCAACTACAATTTTTACCTTTTCTTTACCAAATTAAACTTTGCATCAAAGTAGGTTGTCTAGATATGCAACTAGGTGAGCAACCTATATGATGCAACAATAATGATCACACAAGCAAGCAAGGAATGTAACACAATATAACTTGCACAAATAAAGGTAAGAGATAACCAAGAGTGGAACCGATGGAGACGAGGATGTGTTACCGAAGTTCCTTCCCTTTGAGGGGAAGTATGTCTCTGTTGGAGTGGTGTGGAGGCACAATGCTCCCCAAGAAGCCACTAGGGCCACCGTATTCTCCTCACGCCCGCACACAATGCGAGATCCCGTGATTCCACTATTGGTGCCCTTGGAGGCAGCGATCTAACCTTTACAAACAAGGTTGGGGCAATCTCCACAACTTAATTGGAGGCTCCCAACGACACCATGAAGCTTCACCACAATGGACTATGGCTCCGCAGTGACCTTAACCGTCTAGGGTGCTCAAACACTCAAGAGTAACAAGATCTGCAAGGGATTAGTGGGGGGAATCAAATTTCTCTTGGTGGAAGTGTAGATCGAGGCCTTCTCAAGCAATCCCTAGAGAATCAACAAGTTTGATTGGCCAGGGAGAGAGATTGGGAAAATGGAGCTTAGAGCATCAATGGAGCTTGGGGGTGGAAGAGGTAGTCAACTCGGAGAAGAAGACTCCCCTTATATAGTGGAAGAACAAATCCAACCATTATCCACCAACTCAGCCCGCGACACGTGGTACTACCGCACCATACGAGTGGTACTTCTGCACGGGCCTGCGGTACTACGTGGCGGACCGCGGTACTACCGCTCGCACGCCAGGGGCCAGGACTAGACCTGCTGTGCTAAAACAGGGAGCAGTAGAACTGCTAGCGCGGTACTACCGCGCCCCCTTGCGGTACTACCGCAAGGCAGGGATAGTCATGGTTGAGAAGGCACAGACATAAAAAATTACATCCGTGACTACTTCCGCTGAGGTTAGGTCTATGCAAAAATTCGACAGGTACTACCGCGAGCCTGGCGCGGTACTACCGTGTAGGGCGCGGATGTAAAAAATTACATCCGCCCCTACTTCCGCTCGTGCTGTTGTGCCTGGCCAGAGCTCACGGGACTACCGTGCCAAGGGCGCGGATGTAAAAAATTACATCCACCCCTAGTACTGCTTGAGCACCTGATCCTGGACTGAGGCCACGGTACTACCATTCCAGAGGAGCAGTACTACCGTGAGCACCTATGATACTACCGCAAGGGCCAGCGGTAGTACCTCTCTGGGAAGTAGTACTACCACCTGTCTCAGTTCAGCAACAATAGGAATCCTTCATTTTGCAGAGGTGGTGCAGAAAGGAACAACTATGTACGTGAGATTCCACCCAAACCTTTCCAACGCGGACCCCCTCTTAATAGTACGGCTTTCCTACGACTCAAATCCACCGAAAATAAACATAGAGAAACACCATCTTCAATAGTCTTCGAGGGGCACCAAATCGTCTTGTGTTTAGATATGATATATCTGAAATGCTCAATGCACATGATTAGTCCGCAAAAGCATTGTCATCAATCAAAAAAACTACTAAGGGATAAATATGCCCTTACAATCTCCCCATTTTTGGTGGATTGATGACAATACGGGATTTGCACATAGGGATATAAAATGAAGCAACGGCAAACCCAACATCTATAAAATATAGATGGGCTCCCCCTAGATGTGTGCACTCTAGAGAAGCGCTTTGGACTGCACGGCACACATACTAGGATCAACACTCCCCCTATATTTTATAGACAAGGCATCTCTTGCAACAATATAACTAACACTAAGCAAGTAGGCAAGATGATGAATATGAGCATAAAGAGAAGGGCATAGGATAGCATAGGCTCATGAACCACTAAGTCACGAAGACAAAAAGATACGCTAGAGTGCATATGTCTTACACCATATGATAGATAACTTGGTCTTACGAGCACCAACCAAATCAAAGCAAATGAGGTTCAACAGACCAAAAGCAAAGCGACAAAGCAAAACACATGCCACAAGACGCGCAAATCCTACACTCTCTCCCCCTTTGGCATCGAGACACCAAAAGGCAGAGAGGACACCTACGACATAGGTGGTAGCTCAGGCTGAAAATGAGTCCTCGTCAGTCTCGGCAGCGGGGATAGGCTCCTCCTCTGACTCCGTCCACTGATACCCCTGCTTGGCTATCCAGTTAGCCTCGGAGTGATGATTTCCTCTGAACCACTAGTCACAATCTCACCAAAGGTCCTCAATATCTTCTTATCACGCTGGCGACTCTTCTTGGAGTCTGTACTGCCCATGGGACTGCATGCAGAACAACTTCTTCATCTTGTTCTTCAGCTTCTTAGCCCAAGAGGGCTCAGTAGAGGGAGGAACGTATCCATCAGAACTGTCCTCATCCGCTTCCTCCTCCTCGATTTCATCCTCATCCACATCCATCTTGGCAGCCTTGGCCTTAGCACTGGTGGTGGTGTTAGCCCATTGGCTCTTGATGCGGAGCTTGATGGGATCATGACAAATCCAGCCGGGGGCAACAAACTCATCATCGGGATAGAGCTTCTCCCAAGTCTTGGTGGTCAAGAGAAACAGGTAAGGCCCATAGATGGGGACCTTACGGTTGAACACCGCAAACTGAAGCTCGCACCACATGATATGTGAGACATCAAGTGGTTGCGTCTGAGCATGACGCGCCTCCTCACAAAGGAGCATCATATCCACAAGATAGGCATGCACCTTGTCCTTGTCACCGATGTGTAGTAAGAGGGAGTTGCGGAAGATCCTATGCATGATGTCAAGGAAGGAGTTCAGCACCCACACCTTCTTCTTACTAGGAAGCGTCTTCTGAACAAGGAGGGGCTGGAGCTTGTTCTTGTTGGCCGACTCAGCTCATCAGGAACCTGAAGCAAATCCATGAAGTCCTTCCACTTAGCAGTCATCTGTTGACCATTGGTCATCCATGTCATGGTCCTTGGCTCATCAGAATGGAAGTGGACCGGAGCAAAGAACTGAGGCACAATCTCTGGGACAAAGGTGGAAGGTAAGCATGTGCTCAATGCCAAATTGCTCCACTAGATCCAAGGCCTCACCAAAATAGTCACGGTGCTTATCCTGCCTCATGTGATTCATGTCAATCCAGTGCACGTCCATGTAGATGTTCTGCTTGGCCTTGATCACATCCAGATAGATAAGGTTCTGCTGCTTGGTCCAAAACAGATCATTCCCTCTAAAGTTGGCACTGGGATTCACCTAGGGGTTGATCGTCCTTCGAACGATGAACTCAGCCAGTGGTATCTCATCCATGCCCATGGTGGGCTCCTTGATCTTGGTGGCGGTGTGCTTGGTTCTGCTTTGGGAGGCATTGGAGCCCTCTAGAACTTCATCTTGGTTGCGCAAGCGCTTCGAGCCCGTGTCACGGCTGGGATTCGAGCGACGAACATTGGAACCTGAACCACCACCTACGACACACAACACAAGAACACGCAAAATAAGCAAGAATGGTCAATGCAAAGGCCACAACAAAACAAATGAAACAAGTAGAAATCATATTTGGTAGTTTCTACTAAGAAGGTTTGGAGTCAGCGGTAGTACCGCTCCAAGCTACGGAACTAAAAATTTACTTCTGCGGTAGTACCACGCCGGGACGCATGGTAGTATCGCGCCTAGAGCGGAAGTAAAATTTTACTTCCATGCCGCACGCGGTAGTACCGCTCTGGGGGAGCGGTAGTACCGTACGAGGCGAACACAGCAGGAGCGGTAGTACCACATGGGAAGTGCGGTAGTACCGCTTGAGTTCAGATCCACACGGAATCAGATCTGAAACGCCGCAACAATGGAGCAGTACTACGGTTGATCAAACCTACCGAGTAGCAATGATACAAATAGCATCTCTACTGCAAAACGACTCTCCTACACCCTACTCTTGCAAAGATTTGGCCTAAAATCTCAAGAACACAAGCATCTCCCCAAAAAACCTAGAGACAAGAGAACAAAGCAAAAAGCGAGGGATTTGGGGAAAAACCTTGGTCCATGGCAAGAGGGAGAGGTGGGGAATGATCCCACCGGTCGGAATCTGAGGAGAGCGGCCAGAGACGGAGATCCGGCAAGGTTCTCCATTGCCGTTCTTGGGCAGGAGAGAGAGAGAGAGACGTCGTGGGGAAAAGGAGTTGAATGGGTATGGGGGAGTTAGAAATCCCCCTATCCGCTCTTAACCCCCACGCGCTCACGACTACGCGGTAGTACTATGCCTCATTGCGGTAGTACCGCCCGGGCGGAAGTACCGCACGCTGGGCGGTAGTACCGCTCGACCAGCGGCAGTAAAAAATTACTGTCATGCCGGTTGCAGTAGTACGGTGCGCAGCTCCTGCGGTAGTACCGTGGCGAGCCACGGTAGTACCATAGACCCAAGAAAATGCACGTTTTGCAAACGAAAGAGGATAACAGCCTTTGCAACACAACATTCACGCAACCGGACAAACCAAGAGCTAGCACGCGAGGCAACACAAACACAAACGAAGGCTAAAGACAACAAAGACCAAGACATGAAACAAAGACTCTCAAGAAGAGAGGGCAGTGGCCGGAGCCACCTATGTATGAGTCAATTGGTATGGCACCGCGAAGTATTATCCTTGGGCCCAAGACCAAAACTCGTCTTTGAAGCACAAGTACCATCAAAATGGCTAATGTGAAAGAGTTGATCAATTTATGCATAATGGGGGGAGGGAGAGTTCATTGAGAGAACAACACTCCCCCTATGTCCATGCCTACACCTAAACAAGATATCACATTGATTATGGTGGGGTGTGCAAGGTTTCAAGCTACATTACTTGAATCAATGATATTTAGCTCATGCCTTAACTCGTGAAATCTTGCTTCATCCAAGGGCTTCGTGAAAATATCTGCAAGGTTATCATGAGTGTTGACATACTTGAGCTTGATTTCCCCTCACCTAATGTGATCCCGGATGAAGTGATACCGAATCTCAATATGCTTCATCTTGAAGTGTTGCACCGGGTTGAGAGAGATCTTGATGGCACTTTCATTGTCACACCAAAGAGGCACTTCGTCACAAGTGACACCATAATCCTTCAAAGTTTGCCTTATCCATAGAAGTTGAGCACAACAACTACCAGCAGCCACATAGTCCACCTCGATGGACGAGAGAGACACACAACTTTGCTTCTTAGAAGACCAACTCACCAAAGAGCAACCAAGAAATTGGCACCCTCCGGTGGTGGACTTCCTATCCACTTTCTATCCCGCCCAATCTGAGTCCGAATAGCCCAAAAGATCAAAGTTGGCTCCTCTTGGGTACCATAAGCCAAAGTTTGGGGTATGAGCCAAATATCGAAAGATTCTCTTGACCACCACAAAGTGGCTTTCCTTAGGTGTGGCTTGAAACCATGCACAAATTCCCACACTCAACATGATATCCGGTCTAGATGCAGAAAGGTAAAGCAAGGATCCAATCATGGAGCGATATACCTTTTGATCCACCGCTTTACCATTGGGATCAATGTCAAGTTGGCATTTGACGGGCATTGGAGTGGAAGCTGGCTTGACATCACTTAGCTTGCATCTCTTGAGCATGTCTTGAGTGTATTTGGCTTAGTTGATGACCTTCTCTTCTTTGCTTGATTTCGAACCCGAGAAAGAACTTCAACTCTCCCATCATAGACATCTTGAACTTTGAGGTCATAAGAGCGGCAAATTCCTCATTGAAAGCTTTGTTAGGGGAACCAAAGATAATATCATCAACATATAGTTGGCATACAAACAACTCCCCTTTGACCTTCTTAGTAAAAAGAGTGGGGTCGATTTTGCCAATTTCGAACCCACGATCTTGCAACAACTCGGTAAGATGCTCATACCATGCATGTGGGGCTTGTTTAAGGCCATAGAGTGCCTTGTCGAGTTGGTACACATGATCGGGGAAATAGGGATCCTCGAACCTTGGGGGTTGTTTGACATACACCAACTCATTAATCGGTCCATTAAAAAAGCACTCTTCACATCCATTTGTTGCAACTTGAAATTATGATGAGAAGCATAATCAATCAACAAACGAATAGATTCAAGGTGAGCAACAGGAGAAAAGGTTTCACCGTAGTCGATACCCTCGACTTGGGAGTAGCCTTGTGCTACCAAACGAGCCTTGTTGCGAACAATGATCCCATGAGCATCTTGCTTGTTCTTGAATATCCACTTGGTTCCAATGACATTATGATTCCCCTTGGCCTTGGCACCAATATCCACACTTGGTTGTGCTCGAAGTTGTTGAGTTCTTCATGCATGGCATTGAGCCAATCCGTATCCTCGAGCGCCTCATAAACCTTTTGAGGTTTGACACAAGAAACAAACGCGTGATGTTCACAATGGTTTGCTAATTGTCTACGAGTGCTTACCCCCTTTCTTAGGCTTCCAACCACCCATGAGATGACCTTTGGTTGTGAGCTTGGAAGCACTTTTCGTGGCACGACACTCTAATTCCTCCTCAGGTGTGAAAAGAGGAGCGAAAACTTGATCATCTTGATCGCCGTCATGAGCTTGTTCTTGATCTTGAGCTTGCTCTTGATCTTGAACTTGCTCGGAAGGGATAACTTGACCTTGGGCATCACTTGGTGGCTCATCACCATCTTTAGGTTGATCTTTCCCTTGATCTTGTTCACGTGGTTGAGGGCCTTCACTTTATTCTTAGGAAGTGTGTGGGTCTTGGGTCGGTGATGGCTTGATACGTCTCCAACGTATCTATAATTTATGAAGCATTCATGCTATTTTATTATCTATTTTGAATGATTATGGGCTTTATTATACACTTTTATATTACTTTTGGGACTAACCTATTAACCGGAGGCCCAGCCCATATTGTTGTTTTATTGCCTGTTTCAGTGTTTCGAAGAAAAGGAATATCAAACGGAGTCCAAACGGAATGAAACCTTCGGGAGCGTGATTTTTGGAACGAACATGATCCGGGAGACTTGGAGTACAAGCCAGGGAAGCTTCGAGGAGGCCACGAGATAGGAGGGCGCACCCACCCCCTGGGCGCCCCCCTGTCTCATGGGCCCCTCGTGGCTCCCCCGACCGACTTCTTTCGCCTATATATTCCCATATACCCTAAAACCATCGAATATGAAGATAGATCGGGAATTCCGCCGCCGCAAGCCTCTGTAGCCACCAAAAACCTCTCGGGACCCGTTCCGGCACCCTACCGAAGGGGGGATCCCTCACTGGTGGCCATCTTCATCATTCCGATGCTCTCCATGACGAGGAGGGAATAGTTCACCCTCGGGGCTGAGGGTATGTACCAGTAGCTATGTATTTGATCTCTCTCTCTCTCATGTTCTCTCTATGGCACGATCTTGATGTATCGTGAGCTTTTCTATTATAGTTGGATCTTATGATGTTTCTCCCCCTCTACTCTCTTGTGATGAATTGAGTTTTCCCTTTGAAGTTATCTTATCGGATTGAGTCTTTAAGGATTTGAGAACACTTGATGTATGTCTTGCCGTGCTTATCTGTGGTGACAATGGGATATCATGTGATCCACTTGATGTATGTTTTGGTGATCAACTTGCGGGTTCCACCCATGAACCTATGCATAGGGTTTGGCACACGTTTTCGTCTTGAATCTCCGGTAGAAACTTTGGGGCACTCTTTGAAGTACTTTGTGTTGGTTGAATAGATGAATCTGAGATTGTGTGATGCATATCGTATAATCATGCCCACGGATACTTGAGGTGACAATGGAGTATCTTGGTGACATTAGGGTTTTGGTTGATTTGTGTCTTAAGGTGTTATTCTAGTATGAACTCTATGATAGATTGAACGGAAAGAATAGCTTCGTGTTTTTACTATGGACTCTTGAATAGATAGAACAGAAAGGATAACTTTGAGGTGGTTTTGTACCGTACCATAATCTCTTCGTTTGTTCTCCGCTATTAGTGGCTTTGGAGTGACTCTTTGTTGCATGTTGAGGGATAGTTATATGATCGAGTTATGTTATTATTGTTGAGAGAACTTGCACTAGTGAAAGTATGAACCCTATGCCTTGTTTCCTACCATTGCAATACCGTTTACCCTCACTTTTATCATTAGTTACCTTGCTGTTTTTATATTTTCAGATTACAAAAACCTATATCTACCATCCATATTGCACTTGTATCACCATCTCTTTGCCGAACTAGTGCACCTATACAATTTGCCATTGTATTGGGTGTGTTGGGGACACAAGAGACTCTTTCTTATTTGGTTGTAGGGTTGTTTGAGAGAGAGCATCTTCATCCTACGCCTCCCACGGATTGATAAACCTTAGGTCATCCACTTGAGGAAAATTTTCTACTGTCCTACAAACCTCTGCACTTGGAGGCCCAACAACGTCTACAAGAAGAAGGTTGTGTAGTAGACATCAAGCTCTTTTCTAGCGTCATTGCCAGGGAGGTGAGTGCTTGAAGGTATATCTTGAGATCTTGCAATCGAATCTTTTTGTTTCTTTTTTTATCACTAGTTTAGTCTATAAAAGAAAACTACAAAATAATGGAATTGAGTTTGCCTCATATGCTTCATCTTTTTAATATCTTTTGTGATAATGATGGAAAGGAAAATTGTTATAAATTACTAGAAGAAGAATGCATTAAAATGTTTGGTACTAGATCTTTGTATGATGAGCATGATTACAATGTTGTTAGTATGAATTCCTTGAATATCCAAGATGCTAATGATATGCAGAGCCACAAGCTTGGGGAAGCTATGTTTGATGAGGATGATATGTTTAGTCCCCCAAGTTTTGATGAGAATATTTATTATGATGAAAGCATGACTCCTATTTATGATGATTATATTTATGAAAGTGGATTTGTAAGAGTGTCAACTTTATTTAGTGATGATTCCACTATCTTGGAAGAGGTTTCAATCGATTATGATGAGAACAAAGTTGCTACTTATTATGATTATTGTGATGAAACTTATGCTATAAAAAGTAGTGATGATTAATTTATAAAACTTGTCATGATTATGATTACCCTTTTTCTGAACATTACTCTTTTAATGTGGAAACAGTTTATAGGATTCAAGTCTTTTATGATACTCCCACTACTCCGAATGAGAAGAATTTTGCTATGTGGAGAGTAGTAAATTTTCTATGCAAGTAGATCATGAAAAGAATTCTTTAGGTGCTGGTTCTATTTTTGAATTCATTCATGATGCTACTGAAAATTATAATGAGGGAGGAACATATGCTTGTAGGAATTGCAATAATATCAAGTTTCCTCTCTATGTGCTTCAAGTTTTGAAGTTATGCTTGTTTTGCCTTCCTATGCTAGTTGATTATTGTTCCCATAAGTTGTTTGCTCACAAAATCCCTATGCATAGGGAGAGGGGTAGACTTAAATTTGCTATTCATATGCTTCATGATTCTCTCTTTATGTTTCAATTCTTATCTTTTATGTGAGCATCATTGTCATCATCATGCCTAGCTAGAAAGGCATTAGATAAAAGTGCTTGTTGGGAGACAACCCAATATTTACCCTTACTGTTTTTGTGTGTCCACATGATTATGCTACTGTAATAATCATGTTTTATAGCTTTTGTTTCAATAAAGTGCCAAGTAAGACCTTTAGGATAGCTTACGATGATAGTTGTGTTGATCCTGCTGAGAATCAGAAACTTTTGCACCCAGTAAATTAGTTTTGTTAATTCACAGAAACGTGATTTTGATCTGATTCTTTTTGCTCTGGATCGGTACACAAATTTCTTAGGACTTCCTAATTTTGTAGAATTTCTGTAGTTCTAGAAGTATACGTTTGATACAGATTACTACAGACTGTTCAGTTTTTGACAGATTCTGTTTTCTATGTGTTGTTTGCTTATTTTGATGAATCTATGAGTAGTATCGGAGGGTATGAACCATAGATAAGTTAGAATACAGTAGATATTACACCAATATGAATTAAGAATGAGTTCATTACAGTACCTAAGTGGTGGTTTTATTTTCTTACACTAACGGAGCTTACGAGTTTTCTGTTGAGTTTTGTGTGGTTGAAGTTTTCAAGTTTTGGGTAAAGATTCGATGGACTATGGAATAAGGAGTGGCAAGAGCCTAAGATTGGGGATGCCCAAGGCACCCCAAGGTAATATTCAAGGACAACCAAGATCCTAAGCTTGGGGATGCCACGGAAGGCATCCCCTCTTTCGTCTTCGTCCATCGGTAACTTTACTTGGAGCTATATTTTTATTCGCCACATGATATGTGTTTTGCTTGGAGTGTCATTTTATCTTGTTAGTATTTGCTTTCTGTTATTTACAATAATGTTTTGCATCTATTTTTTTCAATAAAAATGTCAAGGATAGCCTTTACCATGCTTATTTTGCTAGTATACATGTTGCTGTTTGAAAACAGAAAGTTTACCGCTGTTGCAAAAATTCCCTAGAAAAGTAAGAGGATGGTATAATGTTCAAACCTTTTTCATAATGATCTCTGATAAATCTTATACAGCGTATTATTTTTCTCATAATTTTTAGAGTTAGGGAAGTATGATGAATCTTGCATTCTTTACAGACTATACTGTTTTGGCAGATTGCTGTTATGGTTGCATTGTTTGCATATGTTTGCTTGTTTAATGATTCTATTTGAGGATAGGAGTGTTAAATATGCAGGGGAATTTAGTATGCAATGTTGAATAATAATTTTAATAATTTTTCACAGTAGAAAATGATAAGGTTTTGCATTGGTTTATACTAACTTAACTCACGAGTTCTTGTTGAGTTTTATGTGGATGAAGTTTTTGAGAAATAGAGAAACCGTGATATGAGAGGAATTAAGGAGACACAAAAGTTCAAGCTTGGGGATGCCCCGTTAGGCATCCCACCTTTCTTCTTCAACAACTATCGGTTAGTATCGGTTGAGCCTAAGTTTTTGCTTCTTCACATGAGTTGTGCTATCCTTGCAATGTCATTCTATTTTGTTTTGCTTGTTGTTTGAATACAATACCAAGATCTAAAATTCTTTAATGAGAGAGAGTCTTCACATAGTTACATAATTATTTAGCTACTCATTGATCTTCACTTATATCTTTTTGGAGTAGTTTGGCATCTACTCGTGTGCTTCACTTATATCCTATGAGTAAATGGTTGAAGGAGTTGATTGTCATAAATCTGAAATTATATATGTCTCATTTGCTTATCCCATAGGGAGTAATGACTTCACATCTAAGAAGTAGAGGTTGTAAATTTATTGAAGGTTAGCAAGCATTGTATTTGTCATTTGAACAATTCATGAAAGAATATTGAAGGAAGAGAGATTTCACATATAAATATACTATCCTGACATCTTTTATAATTGTGAGCACTCATTAAGTATGACATGCTAAAGAGTTGATGTTGGACAAGGAAGACAACGTAATGGGTTATGTTTTCTCACATCTCAGTTAAAGTATATTGTCATGGATCATTTAAACATGTTGAGCTTGCCTTTCCCCCTCATGCTAGCCAAAATTCCTTGCACCAAGTAGAGATACTACTTGTGCTTCAAAATATCCTTAAACCCGGTTTTTGCCATGAGTGTCCACCATACCTACCTATATGCGGTATTTACCTGCCGTTCCAAGTAAATTTGCATGTGCCAAACTCTAAACCTTCAAATAATAATCTGTTTTGTATGCCCGAATCGCTCATGTAGCGACTAGGGGCTGTCAGTATCTTCCATGCTAGGTGGGTTATTCTCAAGATGAGTGGACTCCGCTCATCATGCATGAGAATAATGGCTGGTAACCGGGATGCCCAATCCCATGATCAAAATATCAAAATCAAATCAAAAATAATTGCAAACAAATCTCCCCCAGGTTTGATGTTAGTTGGAGGCACCCATTGTTTCGGGCAAGCCATGGATTGATGATTGTTGGTGGATGGGGAGTAAAAACTTTTACCATTTTGTTTGGGAACCGCCTATAATGTATGTAGCATGGAAGATATTGGGAACTCTTGGTTGTTATGTTGAGAATGAGATCATACCTCTCAAAATTATTTATCTGTATTTCAAAATTGAGCTCTGGCACCTCTGCAAATCCCTGCTTCCCTCTGCGAAGGGCCTATCTTTTACTTTATGTCTTTTACTTTATGCAAGAGTCAAGGTGATCTTCACCTTTCCCTTTTCATTTTATCCTTTGGCAAGCACCTCGTGCTGGAAAGATCCTGATATATATACATATATATATATATATATATATATATATATATATATATATATATCCAATTGGATGTAAGTTAGCATGAACTATTATTGTTGACATCACCCAAAGGTGAATACGTTGGGAGGCAACACTATAAGCCCCTATCTTTCTCAGTGTCCGATTAAAACTCCATAACCATTAGTATTGCGTGAGTGTTAGCAATTGTAGAAGACTATATGATAGTTGAGTATGTGGAGTTTGCTAAATCAAAGCTCTGACATAGACCCTTCCTGAAAATAAGATGAATTGTAATTGTTTGATGATTGAGAATGAAGTTTGCTAATTTTCAAGAAAGTTTATGGTCTATGCTTTAACATGTGAATTGCTTGTTGCTTGTTTGTGAGAAGTTTTATGAGATGAACTATTGCTATGACATATAATCATGCTAGAAAAGGTGATTGAAATTATCATTGATCAAACTTTTGCACCTTCTAGCATTCACACTTCATAAATTCTTTCTTTTATCATTTACCTACTTGAGGACGAGCAGGAATTAAGCTTGGGGATAATGATACGTCTCCAACGTATCTATAATTTATGAAGCATGCATGCTATTTTATTATCTGTTTTGAATGATTACAGGCTTTATTATACACTTTTATATTACTTTTGGGACTAACCTATCAACCGGAGGCCCATACCATATTGCTGTTTTATTGCCTATTTTAGTGTTTCAAGAAAAGGAATATCAAACAGAGTCCAAACGGAATGAAACCTTCGGGAGCGTGATTTTTGGAACGAACATGATCCAAGAGACTTGGAGTACAAGCCAGGGAAGCTTCGACGAGGCAAGGAGATAGAGGGCGTGCCCACCCCCCTGGGTGCGCCCCCTATCTCGTGGGCCCCTTGTGGCTCCCCCGACCGACTTCTTTCGCCTATATATTCCCATATACCCTAAAACCATCGAATACGAAGATAGATCAGGAGTTCGACTGCCACAAGCCTCTATAGCCACCAAAAACCTCTCGGGAGCCCGTTCCGGCACCCTGCTGGAGGGGGGATCCCTCACCGGTGGCCATCTTCATCATCCTGGCGCTCTCCATGACGAGGAGGGAGTAGTTCACCCTCAGGGCCGAGGGTATGTACCAGTAGCTATGTGTTTGATCTCTCTCTCTCTCTCGTGTTCTCTCTATGGCACGATCTTGATGTATCATGAGCTTTGCTATTATAGTTTGATCTTATGATGTTTCTCCCCCTCTACTCTCTTGTGATGAATTAGTTTTCCCTTTGAAGTTACCTTATCGGATTGAGTCTTTAAGGATTTGAGAACACTTGATGTATGTCTTGCCATGCTTATCTGTGGTGACAATGGGATATCACGTGATCCACTTGATGTATGTTTTGGTGATCAACTTGCGGGTTCCGCCCATGAACCTATGCATAGGGGTTGGCACACGTTTTTGTCTTGACTCACCAGTAGAAACTTTGGGGCATTCTTTGAAGTACTTTGTGTTGGCTGAATAGATGAATCTGAGATTGTGTGATGCATATCGTATAATCATGCCCACGGATACTTGAGGTGACAATGGAGTATCTAGGTGACATTAGGGTTTTGGTTGATTTGTGTCTTAAGGTGTTATTCTAGTATGAACTCTATGATAGATTGAACGGAAAGAATAGCTTCCTATTATTTTACTACGGACTCTTGAATAGATAGAACATAAAGGATAACTTTGAGGTGGTTTCGTACCCTACCATAATCTCTTCGTTTGTTCTCCACTATTAGTGGCTTTGGAGTGACTCTTTGTTGCATGTTGAGGGATAGTTATATGATCGAGTTATGTTATTATTGTTGAGAGAACTTGCACTAGTGAAAGTATGAACCCTATGCCTTGTTTCCTACCATTGCAATACTGTTTACGCTCACTTTTATCATTAGTTACCTTGCTGTTTTTATATTTTCAGATTACAAAAAGCTATATCTACCATCCATATTGCACTTGTATCACCATCTCTTCGCCGAACTAGTGCACCTATACAATTTTCCATTGTATTGGGTGTGTTGGGACAGAAGAGACTCTTTGTTATTTGGTTGTAGGGTTGTTTGAGAGAGACCATCTTCATCCTACGCCTCCCATGGATTGATAAACCTTAGGTCATCCACTTGAGGGAAATTTGCTACTGTCCTACAAACCTCTGCACTTGGAGTCCCAACAACGTCTACAAGAAGAAGGTTGTGTAGTAGACATCATGGCTCCACTTGAGTGGAGCATTGTCCTTCTCCTTCGGCCACAAGGGGTTCCTCGATGGGTAGGATATGACCAACACCCATTCTTCTTATGGCTTGGGGAGGAATTTCATCACCTACATCACAAGTACCACTTTGCTCCACTTGGGAGCTGTTATTCTCGTCAAACTCCACATTACACATCTCCTCAATGAGTCTTGTGGACTTTTTGAGGACACAGTAAGCATGAGAGTTTGTAGCATAACCAACAAATATGCCCTCATGAGCTCTAGCCTCAAATTTAGACAAACGAACACCTTTCTTGAGAATGAAACACTTACACCTGAACACCCGGAAGTACTTGAGGTTGGGCTTGTTACCGGTGAGTATTTCATATGGAGTCTTGTTCAAGCCTTTGCAGAGATAGAGCTGATTGGATGCATGACACGCGGTGTTGATGGCTTCGGCCCAAAAGTTGTAAGGAGATTGAACTCTACCATCATGGTCCTTATCGCATCCATCAACGTCCGATTCTTCCTCTCCGCAACACCATTTTGTTGAGGGGTGTATGGAGCGGAATATTGATGCTTGATTCCCTCATCACTAAGAAACTCATCCAAGGTGTAGTTGTTGAACTCGGCGCCGTTGTCACTTCTTATTGTCAAGATCTTTGCATCGTGTTGACGTTGAGCTTCATTTACAAAGTCGATGACAGTTTGTTGAGTTTCACTCTTCCTCTTGAAGAAAAATATCCAAGTGTACCTTGAGTAATCATCGACAATCACCAAGCAATACTTTCTACCCCCAAGACTATCAAAGGATGGAGGCCCAAAGAGATCCATGTGAAGTAGCTCCAAGGGTCTCTTCGAGTAGATGATAGTCATGGGAGGGTGAGCCTTCCCATGTAACTTTCCTTCGATACAAGCACTGCAATCACGATCTTTGGCAAAAATAACATTTGTTAGTCCATGAACATGGTCCCCCTTGAGAAGACTTTGCAAAGATCTCATATTGACATGGGCTAAACGGCGATGCCAAAGCCATCCCACATCAACTTTAGCCATTAGGCATGTCACGGTCTTAGTGGGTCGCTCAAAAAAGTTAATCGCATAAAGACCATTCTCGACATGCCCAACAAAGGCTACTTTAAGAGTCTTGCTCCATAAGAGGGCCACGGTATCAATATCAAAGAATGTGGCAAAGCCCATGAGTGCAAGTTGACGAACGAAAAGTAAATTGTATGCAAGGGACTCAATAAGCATGACTTTCTTGATCATGAGATCATGAGAAATGACAACCTTGCCAAGACCCAATACCTTAGAAGACGAGGCATCACCCCACTCGACATTGGTGGGCATAGATGGGATCTTGTGCACGTCCACCACCAAATCCTTGCTTCCGGTCATATGATTTGTGGCTCCACTATCGAGCAACCATGACCCCCACCGGAAGCAAGCACCTACAAGAGATCAATGCTTGGTTTTAGGTACCCATTTTGTAATGGGTCCTTTGATGTTAGTAACAAGGGTCTTAGGAACCCAAATAGACCATTCAATGTACGCATAAGGAGAACCAACAAATATAGCATAAACATGCCCATCACTAGCACGACACAACACATTAGAGGTATTAAAGTCGCCGGCTTTGTTGGAAGGGGTGGCATTGTCCTTTTTGACACCACCACCCTTCACATGGTTCTTATTCTCCTTTGAAGCACCCTCTCCCTCCTTCACAAAAGTTTGCTTGAGAGGGGGAGGTCGTTTGGTCTTGTCATTCTTCTTCTTGTTCTTGGACTTGGGTGCGAACCCAATTCCCTCCTTGGCCACAACTTCCTTTTGATTGCTCAAAAGGTCATTGTGGTTCTTCTCACCTTGTATGCAAGAGATAAGGCCTTTCTCAAGTTGCTCCTTCAACTTGGCATTCTCCTCCACAAGATACACATGCTCACAACATGGGTTAGTAGCATTTGCATTATCAATTAAGACCATATGAGGAAAATAGGCTTTCTCCTTGGTTAGCTTTACTTGGAGTTGATCATGAGACTCCTTAAGGCTAGCATGAGCATCCTTCAAGGCCTTGTGAGCCTTGTCAAGTATATCAAACTCCTCTTTGAGTCTAGCATGGTCAACCCCAAGTTTAGCCTTCTCGGAATTGAGCACACGAGATACAACAAGAGCATGATCAAGATCTTTCTTTAATTTAGCATGGTCATCATTGTGTGACTCCTCAAGAGCCAAACGATGAACACGCTCTTCCTCAAGCGCATTAGAGAGGTCCGATATCTCATTGGCATAGTCACGACTATGACCTTCCATCTTAGAGATGGTTTCCTCATGAGCCTCGATCACGTCATTGGCTTCACCAAGTTGTTCCAAGAGAGCAATGAAATGCTTCTTGGATTTGCCCTTGAGCTTACTCATAAAAGACTCAAATTCATTTACTTCCTCATTAGACCCCTCACTTTCATCAATGCAATCCGTCAAGGAAGGATTAGTAATGATGGTAATTTTGATGTTGGGGGTTACCTTGTTGGTGGCTTTGGCCATGAGGCACTTGGCGGTGATGTTCTCGTTAGGTGAGTCGAAGAGAGACACCCATGGAGTTGTGGCAATGGAAACGAAAGCCATGGACATGGCTTCACTATCTTCCTCATCATCATCATCATGGTATTCTTTTTGTGCCACCAGCCCTTTGGTAGGAGTCTTCTTGGTGAAGTTGTTCTTGTTGGGGAAGGACTTGGCTTTGTATTTTCGGATGAGCTTGCCACCATTGTATTCCCTCTTCTCGTAAGGACACTCCACAACAAAGTGGCTCACATTGCCACAATTGTAACATGTTCTCACACGTTGCTTGCCCTTGAAGCCACTAGAGTTGTTCTTGTTGAAATTGGGCCTTCAGTTATTCTTGCTCCAAAATTGCCTTGAAGCAAGAGCCATGTGCTCATGATAATCATATTTCGTATCTTCAGGGTTGCTCTCATCTTGTTCCTCTTCATCCTCTTCTTCCACACTAACCTTGGCCTTCAAGGCAAGGTTGGGCTTCTTTGCTCTTTGAGAACGCAACACCGCATTATCGGCGGTCTTGTCCAAGATCCTCATTGCCACAAACTCATCCAACACTTCACTTGAGGACAAGGTGTGGAAGTCCAGCCTTTGACGGATGACAGAGGACATGGCCTTGTGGTAGGGCATCATGGCCTTGAGGAACTTGCGCTTGATCCAATTGTCATCTGTATCCTTGCTCCCATGATCTCGGAGTGAGACCGCGAGAGTGGTTAATCTCCGGTAAAGCTCATGAGGTTCTTCATCTTCATTCATTGCAAACTCATCGGCTTCATCTTGCACCACTTCATAGTTGGAGCGTTGAATGCTTGCGCTTCCCTTGTAGAGGGAAAAACATGGTTCCATGCTTCCTTGGACATGGTGAAGGGTCGGAGATGTGAAATATCTTCGGGTGGAATTGCATCTTGGAGGATGAAGAGAGCATTCTCATTGAATTGATTATCCACCGCTTCTCTAGGGGTGAAGTTGCTTCGGTCATGCGGATAGAAACCTTCTTCAATGATTCTCCAAATATTAGTGTTGACATGGTTAAAATGACGCTTAAAACGATAGATCCAAGCATCAAAATCCTCATTTTTCACAATCTTAGGGGGAGAACCAACATGATTTAAATGAGTAGAGGGAATCGGTCCTCCATAAGTGAGTGGAGGTTCCACATGGGCAAAAGTGCCACTACCATTTCTACCAGTAGACAAAAGAACTTTCTCACTAGTACCTCCCCCTTGTCGGAGTTAGCATCCGTCACCTTGTTAGTGGGATCGACCACTTCCAACGGTGCGGTGGATAATTTGAGACCAGCAAGAAAGTTCTTAAGCATGCCTTTGACCTCGGCCGTCATGAAGGTTTTCAATGTGTCGAAATCCACATTGAATTCTTCACGTGATACCGAGGTTCCCCCATCGGTCGTAGACGAGGACGGAATCACACCGGGGTGCTCCTCCTCACCATCTACGGTGTCAACCATACTCTTCGGACGGCAAAGTCCTTAATAAAGAGATGAGGCTCTGATACCAATTGAGAGGATCGATATAGTTGACTAGGGGGTGAATAGGCAACTAACAATTTTTAGCTTTTCTTTACCAAATTAAACTTTGCATCAAAGTAGGTTGTCTAGATATGCAACTAGGTGAGCAACCTATATGATGCAACAATAATGAGAACACAAGCAAGCAAGGAATATAACACAATATAACTTGCACAAGTAAAGGTAAGAGATAACCAAGAGTGGAACCGATGGAGACGAGGATGTGTTACCGAAGTTCCTTCCCTCTGAGGTGAAGTACGTCTCTGTTGGAGCAGTGTGGAGGCACAATGCTCTCCAAGAAGCCACTAGGGCCACCGTATTCTCCTCACGCCCTCACATAGTGCGAGATGTCGTGATTCCACTATTGGTGCCCTTGGAGGCGCGCGGTGACCAAACCTTTACAAACAAGGTTGGGGCAATCTCCACAACTTAATTGGAGGCTCCCAATGACACCACGAAGTTTCACCATAATGGACTATGGCTCCACGGTGACCTCAGCCGTCTAGGGTGCTCAAACACCCAAGAGTAACAAGATCCGCAAGGGATTAGTGGGGGGAATCAAATTTCTCTTGGTGGACGTGTAGATCGAGGCCTTCTGAACCAATCCCTAGAGAATCAACAAGTTTGATTGGCTAGGGAGAGAGATCAGGTGAAAATGGAGCTTAGAGCATCAATGGAGCTTGGGGGTGGAAGAGGTAGTCAACTCGGAGAAGAAGACTCCCCTTATATAGTGGAAGAACAAATCCAACCATTATCCACCAACTCAGCCCGCGACACACGATACTACCGCACCATACGAGCGGTACTACCGCACGGGCCTGCGGTACTACCGCGGCGGACCATGGTACTACCGCACGAGCCTGTGGTACTACCGCGGTACTACCGCTGGCACGACAGGGGCCAAGACTAGACCTGCTGTGCTAAAACAGGGAGCGGTAGAACCGCTGGCGCGGTACTACTGCTGGCATGACAGGGGCCAAGACTAGACCTGTTGTGCTAAAACAGGGGGCGGTAGAACCGCTGGCGCGGTACTACCGTGCCCCTTGCGGTACTACCGCAAGGCAGGGAAGGCACGGACATAAAAAATTACATTCGTGACTACTTCCGCTGAGGTTAGGTCTATGCAAAAATCTGACACGGTACTACCGCAAGCCTGGCGCGGTACTACCGTGTAGGGCGCGGATGCAAAAAATTACATCTGCCCCTACTTCTGCTCGTGCTGTTGTGCCTGGTCAGAGCTCACGGTACTACCGCGCCAAGGGCGCGGATGTAAAATATTACATCTGCCCCTACTCCTGCTTGAGCACCTGCTCCTAGCCAGAGGCCACGGTACTACCGTTCCAGAGGAACGGTACTACCGTGAGCACCTACGGTACTACCGGTGCAGGAGCCCGGTACTACCGCAAGGGCCAGCGGTAGTAGCGCTCTAGGAAGCAGTACTACCGCCTGTCTCAGTTCAGCAACAATAGGAATCCTTCATTTTGCAGAGACACGGAGAGATGGAGGATGCTCCAAAGAGCCAAAGGAAAGGTGGTGCAGAAAGGAACAACTGTGTATGTGAGATTCCACCCAAACCTTTCCAACGCGGACCCCCTCTTAATAGTACGGCCTTCCTACGACTCAAATCCACCGAAAAGAAACATAGAGAAACGCCGTCTTCAATAGTCTTTGAGGGGCACCAAATCATTTTGTGTTTAGATACGATATATCTGAAATGCTCAATGCACATGATTAGTCCGCAAAAGCATTGTCATCAATCACCAAAACTACTAAGGGATAAATATGCCCTTACAGAAGCCTTCCACTGGTCCCTCGGGCTCGTGTAGACCTCCAAGAATGACGCCCCAAGAGGGAAACGACACCAGAGCGCCGCCGTCATCCGATCTACTGGTCTAGAGTTTCCCCGGAGGTAGCAGAGAGTGGTTTTGAACTTCTCCACGCCGATGCATTTAAAAAGGGAACAACGCAGACAGCGCCGCCACCGTCGGCCTTGGTAGCTAGCCGAGAGCAGCAGGTTTTCACCAAGATATGTTCGAATAGCCCCCCTCAAGCATCTCGTGCACTATCACGCCCAATATGCGATACTATCCTGAAGAGACTCGAAGGTCCCACCAAGGATAGAACCGCATATTGATATGCTTTTGCAAGGTGGATATCATTACATCAACATTACATAATAGATGGGGATACATACAAGAGGTATACAATGTTGCAAGGGTACAACAAAACATCATACATAAGATCAACATCCGACTACGGATGAAACACAAACAGAAGCTCAAACGACATCCACCCTGCTAGCCAGGCTGCCGACCTAGAACCTATCCCCTAATCAAAGAAGAAGCAAAAGAAGAACTCCAAAACAATCAAGCATCGCTCTCGCGTCATGATCATCGCATAACCTGCACCTGCAACTGTTGTTGTAGTAATTGTAGTAATCTGTGAGCCACGAGGACTCAGCAATCCCATTACCATGGGTATCAAGACTAGCAAAGCTTAAAGGGAAAGGAAGGGGTAAAGTGGTGAGGTTGCAGCAGCGACTAAGCAAATATGGTGGCTAACATACGCAAATAAGAGCGAGAAGAGAAGCAACGGAACGGTCGAGAAGCTAGAAGTGATCAAGAAGTGATCCTGAACTCCTACTTACGTTCATACATAACCCAAAACCGTGTTCACTTCCCGGACTCCGCCGAAAAGAGACCATCACGGCTACACGCACGGTTGATGCGTTTTAATTTGAATCTGGTGTCAAGTTATCTACAATCGGACATTAACAAATTCCCATCTGCCACATAACCGCGGGCACGGCTCTCGAAAGTTTATACCCTACAGGGGTGTCTCAACTTAGCCCATGATAAGCTCTCACGATCAACGAAGGATATTCCTTCTCCCAGGAAGACCCGATCAGTCTCACAATCCCGGTTTATAAGACATTTTGACAAAGGTAAAACAAGACCAGCAAAGCCGCCCGATGTGCCGACAAATCCCGATAGGAGCTGCACATATCTCGTTCTCAGGGCACACCGGATGAGCCAGACGTCGGGTTGGCATAGACCCTGGTTGCCCAGGGGGCACCGGACATCGCTCAGGTTGGACCAACACTCGGAGGAGCACTGGCCCCGGGGGGGGTAAAATAAAGATGACCCTCGGGCTCTGGAAACCCAAGGGAAAAAGGGCTAGGTGAGGCAAATGGTAAAACCAAGGTTGGGCCTTGCTGGAGGAGTTTTATTCAAAGCAAACTGTCAAGGGGGTCCCATAAATCACCCAACCGCGTAAGGAACGCAAAATCCAGGAATATAACACCGGTATGATGGAAACTAGGGCAGCAAGAGTGGAACAAAACACCAGGGATAAGACCGAGCCTTCAACCCTTTACCAAGTATATAGATGCATTATTTAAATAAGAGATATTGTGATATCCCAACATAATCATGTCCATCATGGAGCAATCTTCAACTTCACCTGTAACTAACAACGCTATAAGAGGGGCTAAGCAAAGCGGTAACATAGCCAAGCAATGGTTTGCTAGGAAGGGTGAAAAGATTAGAGGCTGACATGGCAATTTTGGGAGGCATGATGAACAAGTGATAGGTAGCGCGGCAAAGCAATATAACGAAGCAACTAGCATAGCAATGATAGTAATGAGACCAAGGTAACAGTCATCTTGCCTGAAATCCCGCAAGGAAGAAGAACGAGTCCATGAAGAAGACGAACGGATGAAGATGAACCAAGCGTAGACGAACGAATCCTCATGATCGCAACGAAACAGGAACTATCGAGAAGAAGCACACAACATGGTAAACACACCACACATATACATGACATGACGCACAACCAAACATGATGCATGACAAAGCTACATGGAGCTACTCATGGCAAAAGATGATGCATACAAGACCAACACATCAAAGCAAGTTTAAATGAGGCCAGAAACAACATATAACAATTCCGGTAAGTCCTCATATGCAAATTTAGAAATTGGTCCAGATCTGAATAAACCTTATGTTCAAGTTGTTAAACATCAAGTTAAGATGCACCAAGAATATCTACACGAAAATCTAGTCAAGTTACATATAAAGTTCAATTAGTTCGGAGCTACGGCCTAGAAGATATGAGCAAAACAAGTTAAACATGGCATTGATGCAAAATACATGCAAACATCAAGCAACCACCTCAAACAAGGGTGCAACATGATAATATGAAGCTACATGCAATTCTAAGCAAGTTTCATATAGAGCATGCTCAAAACGGAGCAACGGTGCAACACATACACTCCAAACGACAATTTGTCCAAAACAGCAACTAAGCATCTAGCAAGCATCAAAACAATATGCTACAACACCTCAATATGAAAACAAAAGTCATGGACATGATGTACAGGTAATGCATGACAAAACATGAACACTGAGCTATCTCCATAAACTACTAGAACATGCTCAAAAGGACATGGCAAGATTGCAAATAATAACAGGTTCACAGACTTAGCAGGAATAACATAAGGTTGCAATGTTTAGAGCTATGAAACAACATGTTACAGGACCTTAACATGGCAAACAAAGGCATGGCATGAATCTACTAATCTCATATAACAAAAGTTCCTTACTGAACATGAGCCAAAAAGGAACATAAGATATGATGGCACCCATGTAAACATGGCAAGTTATATGACAGATTCAGACATGGCAGGAACAACAATAAGTAGGCATGTTGGTGAGCTTGTACAACTCACCACAGAGCAAACATGGTACGACAAGGTAACCAACAGTAAGAAGACATGTTTATGAAGCTAAGAATGGCAAGAACAAGTTCATAGGGTGCATGGATCACTAGCAAAGCTCATGGAAAAAACTGAACTTAATGTTAACAGGCTGACAGCAACATTATTTAGCAAGTTTGGAGCAAGATTACAACAAGCTACAGCAGGCTATAAATGCAACCAGGGCATGGATGGATAGAGCATGACATGTATAACAAAACATCCTTAGTGAACATCTCCAGATTATGCATAGAATGACTTGTAGCAGCAGGTTTACATAGCATCACGATATAGAAGATTCAGCCTAGCAAAACAGCAACAACAAGTACCCTACTTCATGAGCTCGATGCACTCACTACAAGACTCACACAAAAATATATAGATTGTACCACCGTAAAGATGGTATGATGTAGTACAAAACACATGTAGACATCAAGCTCACAGGATGCACACACAAAATGCAATGAAAAAGACAAATCACCAAGTTCTGTTAACAGACAGCAGTTAACCTCTTATAGCACTCTTGCAACAATTATTAGGGCATCAAGATGGACTCAAACAAGCATGGCACAATGTAACAAAATGAAGAGCATCTCACAATGAACATTTTGATATATTATATGCATGAAACGCAGCTATATGCAAGGAGTTATGTCATGTTGAACATGGCAACATAATGCAAAAAATCTCAGGGACTTGGGAATTTTCGGGGTCAACCTTAGATCTGCACCGATTTCGAGGTTCGCCGGAGTAGATGCCGAAGAGGACGGGGAAGACGCCGGGGAGGCGCGGGAGGTGACCGGGGAGGTCGCGGACGACCAGATCCGGTCCGGCCCGACCGGATCCGCGGCGAGGCGGCGGCGGCACGCAGATCTCCGGCGAGGGAATGGCCGGCGGAGGAGGAGGTCCGGCGGCGGGGTCGGCGAAGCAGGGTGACGCGGGAGGCGCAAGGCGGCGGGGCTTGGGTCCGGCGGTGGAGGGCCCGGCGCCGGCGGGCGACGGGGA
>NC_041393.1:605930351-605937577 GCF_002162155.2 Triticum dicoccoides | reverse complement strand
GAAGGGCGGCGCCGGTGAGGCACGCCGGCGGCGAGGCGAGGGGCGCCGCGGGCGGAGAGGAAGGCCGGCACGGGCTCAGGCAAGCCACGAGTGCTCGGGCGGCGGCGCGGGATCCGGGCCCGGCGGGCCGGATCTGGGCCCCATGGGCCCGCGCGGTGGAGGGGAACGGCGGCGGCGGGAGCGCCACTTGGCGGCGGCGGATTGGCTGCAGGGGCGGCGCGGAGGCAACGTGTCGCCCCGGGATTGGCCGGGCGACGTGGCGGCAGAAGTGGACATGTCCGGCCGTCGACGGACGTGTCCGGCGGCGCTAGAAGGAAGAGGACTAGGGTTTGATCTGCGCGAAAAATGGAAGGGGTGGCCTATAAATAGGTAGAGGGAGCTAGGAGAGTCCAAATGGGGAGCGGTTTTCGCCCACACGATCATGATCGAACAACCGAGAGCATGGAGGGGTTTTGGATGGGTTATTGGTCCACTTTGGAGGGGTGTTGGGCTGCACACAAAAGAGGCCTTTACGGTTCCCCGGTTAACCGTTGGAGTGTCAAACGGACTCCAAATGGCATGAAACTTGACAGGCGGTCTACCGGTGTTGTACCAAGGCCGCTTGGCAAATCACGGTCCATTCAAAGAATGTTTAACACCCGCACACGAAAAGAGGTAAAAGGGGGCGCCGGGGGACATAGGAGTGCCGGATTGCAAAACGGACAACGGGGAAAATGCTCGGATGCAAGAAACGAACACGTATGCAAAATGAAATGCACATGATGACATGGAAATATGCAACATGCAAGCAAATGATATGGCAATGACGGAGAATAACTGGCAGACACCTGGCGCATTAGATCCGGGGCGTTACAACTCTCCTCTACTAACAAGAGATCTCGTCCCGAGGTCTTAGGACCGAGACAGAAGGGAAAAGGGATGGGGTGAAACAAGAACTCAAGAGAAGAAGTAAAGAATTGAGAGCACTCGAGAAGAAGAGAGGAACAACAGGAATGACGAGAATCGAAAGCTCACGGAATCAGATAGACTATGAAACCACTCCGGTTAGAACGAGATAAGAAACGAATAAGACTGAAAGGATTTAGGCAGCACTCCTGCTGAACATGGAAAGATTAGAACATGAGATTGACAAGATGGAATGATAGTTGACGAGAAGAACAACACAATGCGCCCGAAAGAATTGAAATAGTTGAATGAAAGGAATGATGAAGAAAAGATATCATCTACCACCACTGAGTTTGGAAGCATCCTTAGGAGGAAGGATTGTACGAAGTCGTTGAGAAAATCAACAACGAAAAGAATAAGCTTGTTGTGGACTTATGGAAAACATCTCGAAATTCTGAGGTGATAACCGACCACAAGCGAAAAATATTGAATAGCGGAGAGGAACGAAGAAATGCAAAACTCCACTTCAAAAGAATACAGGTAATTACTTGCACTTCGAGATGCAAGAAGAAAAGATACTTGCACTCCTCCAACAAGAATCTTGATGAACACTTGAAGAATGAATTAAATCATGATGAACCACCGTAAGAACTCCAGTAACAAAAGAATGACGAGATAAAATTGAAGGATGAAAGAATAAGATTAAAGCCTTGCGATGATTTAGATGTAGGTCCCGACGAGATGGCCGAGGAAATTTGAACTCCGGAAAATAAAAGATGAAAACACTTGGAACTAGAATTTATTCATCAAGAACAAACTCTGAAGAAAGGGATTAATCACTTTGAGGAAATAAGAATAAGATTTATTGTATGCTTATCCTTCATCACATTAAATTGATGACAAGCAATGGATTTTGCATACTACTTATTCTTCTTGAAAAGGATTAAGGGGTATAGCACAAAACTTGAGAAAGTCTTCATGAACCATCGGTAGGATTGGAAAGAACGAATGAATTAAAATGATAAACAAGGAAAAAGAATCTTGAATGAACCACCGTAAAAATTTGAAAATGACCGACGAAAGAGAATGAATCACCGGGAAGAATTAGAAGAACAAATATGCTTGAGGGGATTTAGATACAAGAGAACGGGAAGAACTCGAGCTGATTAACGAACATTTGAATGAAGCGCCGGGTTAAATGGATAACGGTAGCTAAAATGTGAGGACGAAGAATTCTTCTGGAATGATGGCCTCCAGTGAAAAGAAACGGGAAAAACAACTTCTGACATACTCCGGATGGGTAAGAAAAGAATATCTGACAAATGGAATAATTCGAGAGGATAACATGAAGCTAGAATCGCGAATCTTCGTGAGAATAGACAAGATTTAGAGGAAAAACTCTTCTTTGATCTTCAAATGACAACGAGAAACACCACCAAAATTACTGAGATACTCCAGGAGAACGAGAAGTGAAGAGGTTAAGTCAACAATGAAAAAGAATTTGAAAGAGATCTTGGAGAAGGCATGTGACTGATGGGATCCATTCTTACGTCACACTTGAAAAGAATTTGAGAATAACTCTGGGAAATTAGAAGAGTCGGGTAAGATCCTGGGAAAAGACCTGTGGGTTAGGGCCCACTAGAAGAAAACACCGTTGGAAAGGATTGTCGAATAGGTAGATGATGCACCGAAACAATTGAAATATTTGAATAGGTTATAACCTCGAATTAATTAGAACACAGACGAATCTTCTGAGATGTCTTGAGCAATCCAAAAGGATAAACTGGTGAGAGGCGAATGACCAAGGAAAAACACTTGATCTACGGAAAAGAATATGATCAACCCGAAAAACTTGATTTGAGTGCACCGGAAAAAAGAAAGGGATGAAGAATGTCAAACAAAAGAGAATTCACTGGTTGAAATGATTGAGGGAAGACTAAGGAGGCTTCGTACGAATCAAATTGATGCTCGAAACAGACTCAGGCTCCGGGAAGAAGAGGGTGGGAGGGCGGGAAAAAACAAAGGCAACTTGGAAGGGGGAACCGACAAATAACTTCAAGAGGAAACACCGGTTGAAAGAATGCAAATGCTACACACGAGTAGGATGGATACTCGATTACGGACTCCGGCTCCGAGGAGGAAAAGGGGTGGGCGGGTGGGAAAAGAAGACAACTAAGGATTGAACTTGGCAAAGATGAAGAGGCTCGAGTCAACTTGACGAGAAATGCACCGGATAAAAAGAGCTAAGAACCAACGATCGAAAAACCAACTGCGTGATCCTAAAGAAAGTTTGAAGGGGAAGAGGAGTAAGTCAAAACACCTACATCAAGATTCCTGACCAGAGCGACGAAGGGGCCGAGGAGTAAAAAGAATTCCTACTCTCCAATATAACTAGACTCCGAAAAAATTTCTTCTAGACTCAACAACGGCCAAACTACACGATCAAACAAGGGGGCTCCTATGGTCGGTCGAGGCTTTGATACCAACTTGTCATGCCCAATATGCGATACTATCCTAAAGAGACTCGAAGGTCCCACCAAGGATAGAACCGCATATTGATACGCTTTTGCAAGGTGGATATCATTACATCAACATTACATAATAGATGGGGATACATACAAGAGGCATACAATGCCGCAAGGGCACAACAAAACATCATACATAAGATCAACATCCGACTACGGATGAAACACAAACAGAAGCTCAAATGACATCCACCCTGCTAGCCCAGGCTGCCGACCTGGAACCTATCCCCTGATCGAAGAAGAAGCAGAAGAAGAACTCCAAAACAATCAAGCATCGCTCTCGTGTCATGATCATCGCATAACCTGCACCTGCAACTGTTGCTGTAGTAATTTGTGAGCCATGAGGACTCAGCAATCCCATTACCATGGGTATCAAGACTAGCAAAGCTTAAAGGGAAAGGAAGGGGTAAAGTGGTGAGGTTGCAGCAGAGACTAAGCAAATATGGTGGCTAACATATGCAAATAAGAGCGAGAAGAGAAGCAACGAAACAGTCGAGAAGCTAGAAGTGATCAAGAAGTGATCCTGAACTCCTACTTACGTTCATACATGGCCCAAAACCGTGTTCACTTCCCGGACTCCACCGAAAAGAGACCATCACGGCTACACACACGGTTGATGCATTTTAATTCGAATCTGGTGTCAAGTTATCTACAACCGGACATTAACAAATTCCCATCTGCCACATAACCGCGGGCACGGCTCTCAAAAGTTTTTACCCTGCAGGGGTGTCCCAACTTAGCCCATGATAAGCTCTCGCGATCAATGAAGGATATTCTTTCTCCGAGGAAGACTCGATCAGTCTCGGAATCCCGGTTTACAAGACATTTCGACAAAGGTAAAACAAGACCAGCAAAGCCGCCCGATGTGCCGACAAATCGCGATAGGAGCTGCACATATCTCGTTCTCAGGGCACACCGGATGAGCCATATGTCGGGTTGGCATAGACCCTGGTTGCCCAGGGGGCATCGGACATTACTCAGGTTGGACCAACACTCGGAGGAGCCCGGGGGGGGGTAAAATAAAGATGACCCTCGGGCTCCGGAAACCCAAGGGGAAAACGGCTAGGTGAGGCAAATGGTAAAACCAAGGTTGGGCCTTGCTGGAGGAGTTTTATTCAAAGCAAACTGTCAAGGGGGTCCCATAAATCACCCAACCGCGTAAGGAATGCAAAATCCGGGAACATAACACCGGTATGACGGAAACTAGGGCGGCAAGAGTGGAACAAAACACCAGGCATAAGGCCGAGTCTTCCACCCTTTACCAAGTATATAGATGCATTAATTAAATAAGAGATATTGTGATATCCCAACATAATCATGTCCATCATGGAGCAATCTTCAACTTCACCTGCAACTAACAACGCTATAAGAGGGGCTAAGCAAAGCGATAACAATAGCCAAGCAATGGTTTGCTAGGAAGGGTGAAAAGGTTAGAGGCTGACATGGCAATTTTGGGAGGCTTGATGAACAAGTGATAGGTAGCACGGCAAAGCGATAGAACGAAGCAACTAGCATAGCAATGATAGTAATGAGATCCAAGGTAACGGTCATCTTGCCTGAAATCCCGCAAGGAAGAAGAACGAATCCATGAAGAAGATGAACGGATGAAGACGAACCAAGCGTAGATGAACGAATCCTCACGATCGCAACGAAACAGGAACTATCGAGAAGAAGCACACAACATGGTAAACACACCACACATATACATGACATGATGCACAACCAAACATGATGCATGACAAAGCTACATGCAGCTACTCATGGCAAAAGATAATGCATACAAGACCAACACATCAAAGCAAGTTTAAATGAGGCCGGAAACAACATATAACAATTCCGGTAAGTCCTCATATGCAAATTTAGAAATTGGTCCAGATCTGAATAAACCTTATGTTCAAGTTGTTAAACGTCAAGTTAAGATGCACCAAGAAGATCTACACGAAAATCTAGTCAAGTTACATATAAAGTTCAATTAGTTCGGAGCTACGGCCTAGAAGATATGAGCAAAACAAGTTAAACATGGCATTGATGCAAGATACATACAAACATCTTGCAAACACCTCAAACAAGGGTGCAACATGATAATATGAAGCTACATGCAATTCTAAGCAAGTTTCATATAGAGCATGCTCAAAACAGAGCAACGGTGCAACACACACTCCAAACAAGACATAATGACAATCTGTCCAAAACAGCAACTAAGCATCTACTCCCTCTGTTCCTAAATATTTGTCTTTCTAGAGATTTCAACAAGTGACTACATACGGATCAAAATGAGTGAATCTACACTAAAATATGTCTATATACATCCGTATGTGGTAGTCCATTTGAAATCTCTAAAAGACAAATATTTAGGAACGGAGGGAGTAGCAAGCATCAAAACAATATGCTACAACACCTCAATATGAAAACAAAAGGCATGGACATGATGTACAGGTAATTCATGACAAAACATGAACACTGAGCTATCTCCAGAAACTACTAGAACATGCTCAAAAGGACATGGCAAGATTGCAAATAATAACAGGTTCACAGACTTAGCAGGAATAACATCTAGTTGCAATGTTTAGAGCTATCAAACAACAAGTTACAGGAACTTAACATGGCAAACAAAGGCATGGAAAGAATCTACTAATCTCATATAACAAAACTTCCTTACTGAACATGAGCCAAAAAGGAACAGAAGATATGATGGCACCCATGTAAACATGGCAAGTTATATGACAGATTCAGACATGGCAGGAACAACAATAAGTAGGCATGTTGGTGAGCTTGTACAACTCACCACAGAGCAATACATGGTATGACAAGGTAACCAATAGTAAGAAGACATGTTTATGAAGCTAAGAATGGCAAGAACAAGTTCATAGGGTGCATGTATCACTAGCAAAGCTCATGGCAAAAACTGAACTTAATGTTAACAGGCTGACAGCAACATTATTTATCAAGTTTGGAGAAAGATTACAACAAGCTACAGCAGGCTATAAATGCAACCAGGGGCATGGATGGATAGAGCATGACATGTGTAACAAAACATCCTTAGTGAACATCTCCAAATTATGCATAGAATGACTTGTAGCAACAGGTTTACATAGCATCATGATATAGCAGATTCAGTCTAGCAAAATAGCAACATCAAGTACCCTACTTCACGAGCTCGATGCACTCACTACAAGACTCACAAAAATATATGTATTGCACCACCGTAAAGATGGCATGATGTAGTACAAAACACATGTAGACATCAAGCTCATAGGATGCACACACAAAATGCAATGAAAAAGACAAATCACCAAGTTCTGTTAACAGACAGCAGTTAACCTCTTATAGAACTCTTGCAACGATGATTAGGGCATCAAGATGGACTCAAACAAGCACGGAACAATGTAACAAAGTGAATAGCATCTCACAGTGAACATTTTGATATATTATATGATGAAATGGAGCTATGTGCAAGGAGTTATGGCATGTTGAACAGGGCAACATAATGCAAAAAATCTCAGGGATTTAGGAATTTTCAGGGTCAACCTCAGATCTGCACGGATTTCGAGGTTTGCCGGGGTTCGCCGGACTAGATGCCGGAGAGGACAGGGAAGACGCTGGGGAGGCGCGGGAGGTGGCCGAGGAGGTCGGGGACGACCGGATCCGGTCCGGCCCGACCGGATCCGCGGCGAGGCGGCGGCGGCGGCACACGGATCTCCGGCGAGGGAACAACCGGCGGCAAAGGAGGTCCGGCGGCGGGGTCGGCGAAGCAGGGCGGCGCGGGAGGCGCAAGGTGGTGGGGCTTGGGTCCGGCGGCGGAGGGCGCGGCGCCGG